>NC_089247.1:1200000-1500000 GCF_000512585.2 Kwoniella bestiolae CBS 10118
ATCATTTTATCATATATGCATTGTTCATTATGTCATGATGGTCATCGTTTTATCCACAATAGATAGGTATCACTAATACTAATACATGACTGCTAGAACACCACATCGAGGACTGCATCTTCGTCCACTTCATCCGTGTCCATCATATCCGATGGTGGGTGAGCGGAAGGAGAAGAGGGGATAGCACGCTTACCGTTATCATCATCATCTGAGGAGTCAGAGGCATCTTCGGAATCACTCTCCTCGCTCTCTATCCCGCTTCCACTATCACCCTCTTCCGCTTCCTCCCCATCTTCATCCGAGATCAGACCAGGACTACCTTGATCGAATTCGATGAAACTGTCTTGCTCCTCAAACCCTCCTTCGCCATGCCTCGGCCTTTCATCTGACGGTTCAACCGGTCGATTCACTTCCGCTCTGACAACATGCCTCAAACCACATTTCCCATTCTTGCTGCAAGTACCCTTCTCCCTGAATTCCTGACACTCCCAAACATGAAGCTCTTCACATGTTCCAGGTTCTTTATCACACCATCCTATCTTAGCGAAATCTTCACAGACCGGCGCATCCGAGGATACCTTGACATGAGGATAGGGACAATTTGGTTTTGAACAGTTTGAGGTTGATTGAAATCGCACACATGAAGGGGTGTTATGCGTTGATGGAGTATGAGACAGCGGGCATGAATTACCCAAAGTACAGGTTCCTCTAAGGTATCGCGAACAAATCGTCACTTTAGTTGGATCATGGATATGAGGACAAGTCAGACCGAAGTTGCACCGGCCTAATCCCCCAGCCAAAGTCAGTATCGTTGGTGGAATAAAAAAGCATGATAGAAGTAACAACGAAACAGCAGACGTCAGTAGGTTCTTCTAAATTTCTCCTAAACGCACCAGTCTTGGTGAAGTATCGGCAGAGCTGGTTGCTCTTGCTTGTCGAGCTACAATGGATCAGCACGCAACAAGCGAGCAAGGTCAGTATCAGAAAGAGGTCGAGTGCTGTATGACATACCCGTTTCTCTTGAGTATCAGATTCCCTCTACTCGTTCTTCTATACTTCTCTCCACCGAAGCTTAGGCTCTTTCTCGTAGGTGTGTGATGACCGGCAGAGGAAGGTGCTTCTGCGATACCTCGGAGTATCAGCATGATCCTACAACGTACAAGTGAGACCGGCTTACCCCCTATACGAGTCAACTTCTTCCCATCCTGCTCGAACTGAAACACCACTCCGTCGATGACTACTCGTTTATCACCAGAAGCGGTAGCGAGGGAATTGATTATCTGGATTTGCGGAGGTATTCTCGGTTTAGTTTGACGTTGAGTCTTCAGTTGTGCACTAGAAAGGAGGTAAGTCTTGTCGTCCCTTTACGAGACGACCCACCTTCTCTCAGCCGTCATCAAGCTCATATTCCCACTCTTTCCTTTCCCTTTCACCCAAGTCGACGAGGTACCACTTGGACCTGCTACAGGTGGATCAGAAGCTGGTGGCGAAGGATCCACTTCTCCGGCTTCCTTTTCTTCCACCTGACTCGTTGGGTAAGCTGAAGCTGAGCTTGAAGGTCTGGAAGGTTCTGCTGAAGACGATTGTTTGTTGGTTTGACGTAGATCCAAAGCGTAAGATCCACCCCTTCCACCTCTGCCTCTGCCTCTACCGCGAGGTGGTGCGTATCCTCTTGCAAAACCTCTACCGCGGTATGGATGATATGAGGAGGACGTTGATGATGTAGAGTGGCGAGAGATGGCTCCTATAGTCGAGCGTCAGTGTGGGATAATCGAAAGGTAGGGAGGATGACTGACCTGACAGTTTTGCTATTTCCTGTTGCAAGAGCAACTTTTGCCTTTCGGCGGGAGTGAGAGGGGCCATGATTGGTGTCGAGGTAGCACTGGATGTGGATGAGATGTGTAGATATCTTGCAAGAGGATACTGAATGACTGTAAGAGAATGAGACACACGACCACTGATACTCATCTCTTTCACTCCATTATTATTGTATCCCAACGCTGACTGTATCATTTATTGCCAATTGGGGTAAATTTAAAGAGAAACGACCAGCTGACACGTGGTGTACACGAGATTCGCAGTATAGTCATCCTCCTTTTTTGGTGATGGTACATCAGCTATGCTAGGTTCATATGTATAGCTAGTAGTATATATACGATTCATGATTTGCCTTTTCTCGTCTCCTTCTCATCTTCCTCTTCCTCTTCCTTCTCTCTTATCACACTAACAAATGGAATAATCACCAACAATGTTCTTCTCAAACGAACTGCTGACAAGCAAGGACGGACCGTAAGTTCATTCTCACTTCAGTGGCAGACGCTGTGGCGAAATATCCAACCGCAAGAAATCAATGAGCTGACGAGATACCCGTCCTTCCTTCTCGGGGATAGCTTCAGTATCGTATGGTATGTTACTTCCCTTCCACATATACTATCAGAGATGTAGCTGTAGTAACGTTTACAATACACAGGTTGGCAGCCACGTTTGGTCCGAAGAACAAGAAAATCACTCGAAAACAACTGACCGGTGTCAATCTGGCCAAGACATGCGATCTGATCGCTGAACCACCCGAGCCCATCGCGTTGAGATTGAGTGGTGCGTTGTTGGTAGGGGTGGCAAGGTGAGTAGGACTACACTTCAAGGTGCAATCAGCTACAGCTCCCTGTTAATATAAACTGGACTCCTAAAGGGTATACAACCAAAACTATGACATCTTCTACTCGGTGGGTAAAGTTCCTCCTCTACCCCTTCCCTTAGAGGAAATTGCTAATCCGGGTGAATGATCACACAGGATGTGACCAATCTCGATTCAAATCTTCGTAGATCTATCGCTACCGATTTCGCGACCAGCGGTACTGGTACCGGTGGAACAATCAGCTTGGACCTCCCCGGAGGAGGAAAAAGCAGGTCAGTCAAAATCTGTCAAATAACCATGAGGTGTATTATTCCTTGACCTCACTCGTACATACAGACTCGACCAAATTACGTTCCCCCAAGCAGGTCTTGACTTTGAGTTGGGATTGGATATGCAATTTCAGCACATCGTGAGTTTATGAGGAAGTAAGCTTTTGATAACCTTGTTCATCCTCCAGGATTGGGAAAATCCCCTCAATCACGGCCGAAAGAGAAGATCATCCTCGATGCTCTCTTCTCAAGCTACACAAGAATCAAAAGAATCCGATGAGGAAGACAGCGATGAAGATGATGATGAGGAGGATGTTGAATCAGAAATGGGAAGGGATCGAAAAAGAAACAAGAGTGAGCTTATTTCTCCATTTTGAGGGTCGAACTGACATGCCTGGTATGAATCAGTCTCCTCCTCTCCCGCACTGGGTGGTCATCCATCAACTACAAGAACTCGAAATTCGATCCATCATCCCTCTGAGCCAACCGGTGGAGCGCTGTACGCTGGTATTGATGTTCCGATGGGGGAAATTGATCTTGGACTGGATTTTGGAGGGATGGATCAACCTGTTGGCGACGACAGCTTCTCTGCTCCCTCTGGTCGAGACTTCGAGCTTCCTGAAGGTGCTCTTCAAGACGATGCTCCGATGATGGACGGGGGGTGAGTAAGAGCTTCAGTACTCCAGTGATATGCGCTTACGAGGGTTCACAGGGATTTTGTACTCTCCTCTCCTCCAGGTAGTCTTGCGCCGGAAGCTGCTCCGGCAGATCTTCCTTCCGAAGACCGAAACACACCTAAGAGTGCGCTCAAGTCTTCAAAGGAGAAAGAAGGCAGTGAAGCAGGATCAGCAGATGATGCCGAGCAGCAACTCGAAGAGGGTAAGAAGAGGAAAGCGAAGAAAATCAAAAAGGTCACGTTTGATTCAGTGAGTTTGGTGAGAGCTTTGCCCCGTACAACCATTGACCAATACATTCATAGAGCACCGAGCTGGATTCGGCAGGTGATCAAGAAGCACGTAAAAGATATCAAGAAGATATGAAACGAGAAAGAGCGGTGATCGATGCCAAAGCCAGAGAAAAGATCATCGCTGCTACCGCTGCCGCATTGATTGATGGCACAGGTGGCTTAGAATGTAGGTAGATGTCATTGATAATGGCAGAATAAATAGCTAACAACTCATCGTTGTCGTCTAGTCTTCGATTCCGAAATGAGCGTATTCTTCTCCACTTTTACCCGAGTCGAAAAATTCAAATGGGAAACCGATCTGGCTGTCCATCGTCTTGGCAAAGATGCTGAGCAGCCTGAAGGGCCAGCAGGAGCAGAAAAGCCAGAGGAATATCAAATCGATGTGTTTGGTGATGGAGATCGCGCAATGCCAGATGCAGATGTGAGTTGGAGCATGTTACTTCGCTCAAGGCCGCTGCTGATACGAGTCCACAGATCAGCTACCAAGAGGTTAGTCACTGGGTCGATTCATTCTGATAATGGTAAATAACCTACGGACATTCCAGGTCTTTCAAGATTACGAGGTGCCGATCCAAGAACTGAGTGCTAGTGGCAGACAAGGTAGTGTGGTACGTGTCAAATTTCGCACCCGTTGATGAATCGAACTGACCCTGTTCAATTACTAGGCTATCGATCCAGAACATCCCCGACGTTTCAGCCATGGCAGCCAACAAGGACCTCTTCCCGTAAGCATTTGCCCCCTCTCATGACCCACTCATGTGCTAACCTCTTGATCAGTGGGAGGAGCGTCCACGAAGCGCTACACCAGGTGAGTCTACCTTAGCTGCTGTTATGAGGTGATGCTAATCGTTAATCAATCATTTTCAGGCTTCCCCGATGTAGGCGATGACAGCTTCTCTCCGGCCAGTCTTAGACTTAGCTACATGACACCTCAAGAAGCGAAGTGAGTGATAAACCAGATAGATTGTGACACTCATTGACAGGAGTACGCAGACTCAGATCCAGAAGCATTCCGGGCTCTTCTACCGGTCCTGGATCTCTTGGTCGACGAAGACACAGATCTTCGTCTTTGATGAGTGATCGACCAGATGACGACCCGTTCCTGTTAGTCCGAGGCGACGATCTTGATTGTGAGTGATTACGACCAATGACCTACCGTGACTGATTATTCTTCCTATTCACAGTACCCCGAGACGATGAAGAGCTTCAGCTCGATTCTCTCCCGCCATCTCAACAAGCCAGACTCGCAGACTTACCTCCAGCTTTCCGACCAGAGATGCTCGCGACTCTGGAGCAGCAGTGCAGATACTTCTTCTCGTAGGTGTTGTTTGCGCAGAATTGTGCTGATCATGGATTTCAGCTACGTCGAGAGGAAGATGATCACTCTGTCACTTGAAGAATTGGAGTTTGAGGATATTGCGCCTTTAGAGAGTAAAAGACATGTCGCTGCTGTCGCCTTCGTGGGTCGAAATTGGGAAATCGATATCATTCGGTGCTAACCTCTTTTGTACTTCTCAGTACGATTGTCTTACCCTCGCTACAAAGAAGATCCTCTCTGTCGAACAAGAAGAAGCTTGGGGCCCTATTAACGTGCGATTCGCCGTCGAATCCACCTAAGGCCGTTAGAAGTGGTACGAAATTTGTATCCTATTTCATCGTATTTTGGATATTCGATTATTGTCATTTTCGGTTACAAGCTCATTAGTTGTAGATAACAATAAGATTAGATTTGAATTCGTCAGTAATCGATTTGTGCTATAGGAATACATACGACCATGTCATGCTCTCATTCAACATGCAGAAAAAGATCAAACTGTGTGATACCTCTTTACCTCACGTGTCTTTGGACAAGGGAAGACCCACATCTCTCAGGCCTTTCCCTCCCATGACTATACCATTTTCATCCTTCACGCCCATCCCTTCATCTTCAAGAGCTGCCTCTGCTCCTCCGGGTCTGGTGATTCCTAAAGGCACAGGTATACCATTCATCGTGACTTTGGGCGATAACGGTTTCCTATCTGACAATGCCGGTGATTTAGTCGAGGATACACCGAGGACAGAACCAAAGACTGATTCTCGGTCCAACGCCGCAGCCGTCGCTTTGGCAGTTTTGGCTGCTTTCGAAGCTGCTTCGGCGGTTTCCTTCTCCCTCTTTCGCTTCACGTGTCTGTGAATGAGAGACGTAAACATATCAGCACGTCTGCTAGGCCAGACAGATGATGGGTATCTGCTAGAGCCTCGACTCACAAGGCCGTTCCAGGTATTTTCTCAGGGTTCGTGCAATTCTTCAATCTCTTATCAACCTCCTTGACCTTTTTCAAATCGAATTCACCATGTCCATCTCGCTTGATAATCATTTCTATGTCGTTCAAGATCTCTAGTAGTCTATCTTTCTCCATTCCAAATGGTATCGCTTCGTTCCCCGTACTGCCCTCCCCATCCAAATCACCCGTAGAACTTTCGCTGATATTGAAGTATTTGTATTCCAGGTAACCCTCTACTAGCTGGGTATTTGAGAGATGAAAACAGGCTAGACTGATCTGTGAGGGTGTGTAAATGAACTCCAAATCTGTCAGAAGACAAGACGAAAGATTGTTCAGAGCTTCAGGTAGAGTCTTCTGGATAAGGTCAAACGGCGGATTGGATTGGTTCTGTAGAATAACAAATAGATATTCAGCTCCATCTCACGTTGTTTTTGAGAAGCGCCGCATGACTCACCTGGAAATCCAAACTCCAACCTCTCACAGCTTTCTCTGCCGACCTGACCCAAAATTCAAATCCTAACGATTGAGCGACCAAGAACTCTGTATCTAGTATATCATCAGGAGACATCTTGGGGAATTTGGAGATGAACTGGTCCATCAGGACTGGGTAGTTGGTTGTTTTGGCAGCCAAGAACAGACATGTCGGCCTGGACGGTATGCAACGAGTAGATCAGTATCGGTCGACATACTATGCTTATAAATGGTGCAGGACGACGTTGAAGGGAAGAGTAGGAGACTTCTCTCACATGATGTTTTTAGGATGCCACTCCATCACACTGTTCTTCAGGTAGAACCTCTTGAGATAGCTTATAGCTGTTGATTCGACCACCTCGGGCAGACCAAACCCCTGTCGACAGATCTTGGTGATTTGCGAGCAGTAGAATCGAAGTAGCAGCAGCTCATCCGAGACGGTCAAGTAAGCTGTGGGAGGCGGTGGGTCTGTATAAGAATGGCCAAGTGATATTTGTGCTTCCTATATTAGCCCAGTGGGTGTTAGCTCGCGTTCTTGGGGATAGACAGTTTTACAGCCGAGTCATGAATCACCTTCTCCAGCTCCGTGTTCTTAGCTACAATCTCGACAGACTTCCCATTCAACTCTTCTCGAATAGCCTGAAGAGATGAGGGAGAGTACCTCCAGTGTCGGAATTGGGATGATTCATGGTATGGTGAAGGTCCCGGTGTCAATTGGGATGTGGATGAAGAGGATGGACCAGCTTCGGGTTGAGCGTCTGCCGAAAGTGTCATATTGATCTAGGTATCGTCTACAATGTTACTTTACGGTAGCGCAGTCCGGATCGGGGGTCTTCAGGTTCTGCAGTGCTATGGATATGATTGTTCAAGTAGGATGAATTGAGAAAGTGGAGATGGAGAGATGAATGTGATAGCTTTGTTTAAGGGTAATAGTTATATTGACTTTGAATTGGGATTTACGTTGCGTGATGACGAACATCTGCTCGATATCTCTTTTGCTATCTTTCATCCCCAATCCTCACCCACAATCCTACTCTGGTGATTAAATCATTCAAGGACATACATATCCATACTTCATCCAAGCAGCCTGCTCTGATAGTACAGTCACAAGTGTACAGGATTTGTCTTCGCCCAACACGATCAGCATGCGCAGAACGACAAACCTCCTCGCTTCCATTCTCCTCCTCCCCCTCGTCACCGCTTTCTCATGCTCCCTTACCGCTTCATCCATACCCTACGACATATCACCTCTCAGCGGACTTAGAGAGGTCAGCAAAGATACGCCCACGCCGCCTACTACTTCTGAAGCGAAGGTGCGAATGGAGCTGTGCAACCCAGAGGGAATAGGCAAACAGGACGGTGTAGCGGATGAGGATCAGGTGAGTCGTAGAGCGTGGATGGGAGTCGGGGCTCGAACACCCTCTCCTGAACACTATACTGACCTATGCTTCTACCCACAGTGTCCACCAAATACCCGAGTTTGCCTGACATTGCTCAACCACAAACCATCTGCTTCAGATCCTGATAGGATAACGGCTGTGATACCCATCTGGCCAGCAGACATACCCGACCAGGATGTGTTTACAACGCCCATGGGTAAAAAAGGTGAACAAGGATTGAAGGTATATGTTCAAGGTGCAGACTATGCTGGGTGAGCTATACTGGCTACCACATAGGAAAGTATGCTAACTCGTATTGACCAGAGTACAACAACATCTCAACTTGACTTTACTATGTTCACAAACCGACACAGCACCTAATCCAACATTCGTCTCCTATACTTCTGGTCTGGTCTCCTTGGAATGGGCTACACCAGATGCATGTCCTAGATCAGCAGATTCACCCAGCGCACCCAGTGAAGGCTCATCGGGAAGTGGGATGGGGTTCTGGGGATTCATCAAATTCGTCTTTTGGTTGAGTATAATAGGGTTGATAGCGTATTTCGCCATAGGTGAGCAATCTTCTCACACTTCCACTTCTGGTCTTTTGCAGCTCCATCTACACGTCGCTAATACAATCTATGATATGTTAGGTATATTCTATAACCATCAGCAATACTCCGCCAAAGGTTGGGACCTAATACCACATCGAGATTTCTGGAGAGAGGTACCTGTATTACTACAAGACCTGTTCTCGCATTTATTCGCGGGTTTACGAGGAAGTAGCGGTGGTAGAGGGGGATATAGCAGTTTAGGCTGATCTGATAGGTATAGTATCCTTTACTTTCCCATTTGTTTATCATTTAGATGTTTCGTTTTCATATCGCTATCAGAGTATACAGAATATAAAATGCATGTATACGCATATCATACTAGAGATATCTTATTCGAGTCGTCCTCCATCGTGCTCTGCGTCTCATCTGTATAAGGGATGGGATTGCGGTAAGAGATTCAACATGATATGCTTTGTAGGGTGTATATATAGTCAGTTCCAGTTTGGGTGGTGGATGATACTAGGATCTCCTATGTTTACGTAACCCTCATTTTCTGTTGTTGTTGTTACCTCTCCTTACGCTCGGACTTGACAGATACACTATAACCGAGCAATCAACATTTCTACTTGATTCCTCTCGCCTTACATCTGTCAATCATATCACTATACAGACTGAACATGGGTCAGATAGATGCTCATGACGACCAGTCTCAACAAGATGCCCTCAAGCTGGTCGAAAGGCTAAGCGGGATTGCGAACGATAGCTCAAGTCGGTCAGAGGTAATTGCGATTTTGGATCAATTGGCTGTCATCTTGCGAAATGGTGAGTTGCGTCAGTCGTGGAGTGCATGCTGATGGCCAGACGCCATCAGAGCACCTCTTGGTCAGACAGATCTCCCTCGGCTACTGGTTGATCTATCGAGGGAGAAGGATGATGAATTAATCAGGCAGGTAGGCAGAGTAGCAGCTAATTTGGTAATTGGTTGTGGTGAGTTTGCGTGCTTAATCCTTTCATCCTTCTGCACCACTTTCGGTCATCCATTTGCTCGGTTCAGCATTATGCCTGACTTTTTAGCTTCGTAGACGACAACCGAGAAAGTTTGGTCATTGCCGGCTACATCGACTCGATCCTCTCAACCGCTGCCTTTGAATCTAAAAATGCACTAGAGCCAAGATCATCAACATTACCCTTGGTGGCTTCGCTGCATAACCTCATAATCGAAAAGAATGGTGAGTTCACATTGCTCGAAATGTCAACTGACATGATAGCCTCTGCCATCTCTGCTTTCAAACAGGATCTATATTTGAGAACACTCTTAGATTTCACTCAACAATGGACAAATACGTTCTATCACGATACTCCCTCCGACCCAACAGTCACAATCATCCGCTGGTCCTGGTCCATCCTATCCATACTCCTCGAGGAGCCCCCTTCTTCACTTGGTTCATCGACATTGGATAACCTCATTTGCCCATTCTCTGCCTCATCCTCTAATATCGACACTCATCTTCACATATTGACCTGCGCTAGTGATATCCTAGAAGCAATCTTGACACCAGATGGTCCCCTGCGTCAGCAGGTACAATCTAAACTGGGTACCCTATTAGACTTCTTGGAGACAGCTGAGGTACCGGAGGAGGTGCAAGGCGAAGTGGACGATCATGAAGAGGGAAGCGAGGACGAGGAGACCCCTGATCGCTCGAAGTCTATGGGGACTGCCAAAGCAGCAATCATTCGAGTGTTGGTCGGTCTGAGCTCCGATATACCGCCGGATTCATCGTTCTGGGTCAAGATGCGACTGTGGTTGTCTCTCAAGGATCGCTCGGACCTGGTGAATTGCGCTTTACTGAGTTACGGGAACAGTGTAAAAGATGGTGAGTGCACCTCCAAGGGGAACGCCAACTGACATATAGCCTCATCTGCCATATCTCTCCTGGAAGGCGAGAATTCTCTCTTACCAGTGATACTACCCCTACTCTCCCATTCGACTCCAGCTACTACCCAGCATGCCGTGATTGGTCTGGCGCGAAATTTGTCAGTACCAATGGAGACCAAGAGATTATTGGGTGAAGCAGGAGTGATAGACAAGCTTGCACAAATGAATGTCTGGGTTCAGGAGAAGGATCTGCTGGGTTCGGTTCAAGGTGGAGCAGCGGTGATACTGAAGAATATGTGTAGAAATGATGGTGAGTCAACATACGACATAAGGCCAATGCTGATAAAGCAGTCGCAAACTCCGAACGATTCCTTACACGACCCCTCGACCCTCTACTCGACCTCATCAAACGAGCCGAAGACCCCGCACTGCGCTTCGAGTGTACCCGACTGCTGGTAAACGTCATCAAATCGCTTGCTCTGGCCAAGCAGTCGTTAGATGCAGTGAAGGATCAACGCGTAGTAGAGTCATTGGCGAGAATGTTGGTGGACGGGGCGCAGTATATGATCTTACAGAGTGAAGCAGTGATAGCTTTGACGTTACTGTCGACTTTCGGAGGTGGTGAGATGAGTGAGTGAATTTCTGCTAGCCCATGTTCCTCGCTGATTTCGTGATCCTCTAAGAAAACACCGTCGTTACGTCGCTCGAAGGTTCAGGTGTTCAGGCTGTGCAAGGGCTGGCTGAGAACCCTCGTCGTGAGATTCAGGAGAACGCTCAGGCGCTGCTTAACGCAATACGTTGATTATACCATGCACTTGTTATACCTGTTGTAGCGATATAATGTATGCACAAATCATGGTGCCCGCCAGTATCGTCCATGAGATATCCTTTTAATGTTAAAGGGATAGGAGCATTGTGTCAGATATGCCCAGTCAGTTGAACTGTGTGATAACGGTTACATTCTATATGAACCTCGATGTTTGTCTGGAACATCGGGTATGAAATACTGAATGTTAAATTGTCAAATATTGGAAGATGGACATCCGCTATGCTATTACTGCGATCATGCCATGTCTTCTGAGTCTGGTTATTCCGCATCTCGCCTAGGTTTTTCTGGCTGAATTCCAATAATCTAGCTGTGTAATCAACTGGGGTACGTACAAGCGAACTTGTATTGCGAGTATGCGTTGTTCAACCGGCGAAGAGGAGCAAAATCAAGCAGCCCTCGTGGGCCCCGTGTGAGAGTTGACGACGAGATTCAAATCCCCCGTTGACTTCATGAGACCGGTTTCTATACCTGCTGCTTCAACTTGAAGATGCAACATGACTTCTTTAGTTGTCATTCTCGGCTTAGGATCTTTGGATGTTCTTTCAGTGAGCTACTTATGTTTGTCCCGAACTCGGCCACGAAGGAAAGTTTGACCAAGCGAGCAGAGTCCAATAGGATGCCTGACTGTTCTGCCACTTTGGCCTTTGAATGAAAACAAGCTCTACTCGGCTTAGGCTTAGCCCAACGCTCTTCACCCTGCATCAAATTTGAACGGACCGACATCAGTCCCAAACCTCAAAGACCATGCACTGTCATCCCTTCAGGCCATCGAAATACCTTGTACAGCCCATGGCAACTTCCCCCCCTTCTCCTCATCTTTAAGATGGAAGTTCGAGATCCGTTATGTGACATAGGCGGACATCGCCGCTCGCGCCAGACAAAGTGGCATTTCAAGTCACAAATCCACAAAACCGTCCATATCTTGAGAAATACTCATTCCACTTCAAAATCGATGAATTCGATGCATGGAAAAGATGCAGGAGCATGCAGGGGACACAAAAAGAGTCAAAAACATACGCTAATAGGGAATCGAACCCTAGGCAACTGCTAAACAGATCAGTGCGAAACACTGGCCTTGGAAGGCGGTTATGTTACCATTACACCATTAGCGTGTTTTAGATATTTTTGCTGCCATTTTCGAATCAATATCGTCTTGGAAATGGCTTTGAGTTTTCCTCTCAATGACTTGACCCTCTTCAATCCGAACGTATGCCGTCGAGCGTTCAAGACGACAGCGCTTAGGCGAGTGAGATTAAGCGCTGTAGACATCTTTTAATGAGCACTGCCACTTTGAATTGTCGTCCAAATTATGAGAAGAGGCGCGGTGTCAACTGGAGAGAAGCTAACATTGTTGCTCACCGCCGTGGTATGTTACACGGTACATAGACATGATACACGGTACATAGACATGATACACGGTACATAGACATGATACAGATATATGCACACTTCACACGAACACACACATACAACCCAAAACAGGGGAAGACACGATGGAGAGCCTGAAACACAAATGTGCCCTGCTATTTTGCCAATCACCCAAAAAAAAGTCAAAAGCTGGACAGATCGTACCTGAAAATACACCGTAAGGGAGTCGAACCCTTTTCCTAACAATATCCTTTTTTGGGAATGTTAGATCATAAACCGTTAGACCAACGGTGTTTCAGCGTTCCGCACGGACGCCGTTTCAGATTCCGCAATCTTTTGAGGATGTATATATAACACGTTTCAAGCTCGCCCGCACTGATGAGATAAACTGCTGTTGCATCTGTGATGAATGCAAAAACGTCGCTGGCTAGAAGACCTTGTACGTCGTGTACACCGTAAGGGAGTCGAACCCTTGCCGCATCGAATCGAAGAAAGTTGAGTTCCCAATGGCAACGATGCATGATACCGTTTCAGCAACGGTGTGGTGAGACGAGGCTCGTGCGATCCGCAAGCGTTATGTTCGGTCGCACAATCTGATTGTCTTTCTGCGCTACCTTTCACCTCTCATACTGCTAGTGCTATTTCTTCTGCTATACTCCTGCAAGACTTTGGAATGGATGTGTGTTTGGGAATGAGATTAACAACAATACATGTAGGAACACTCCCAAAAATCGTATAAACTGTTGATCTATCGGCCTTTCTGTCGTGTAGAGTAATCTATGTGAGTGGTATTCAGTCAGCAAGCGTTCTCATGAGAACTATGACTCCTAAATAAATTCTACTTACCTCGAGGTGACACGACCAGACCACGACCTTTTGATGCTCCTCGATAGACAGTCTCGATGATGTCAATCAACTGCGATGGGCATCAGCAAGATGAACAACAAGGACTGAAGGATCATGTGTCAAATCGACTCACCTCTTGCTTGTCAGTGATTGCCCAGTTTCTACCACGGCACGTTGATCAGCGAAGGTCTACCTCAATGTGGTTTATAGAAATCGGAAACGATCTGACTCACATCTTGTTGTTATCACCTGTACCCAAATCTATCATGATATGTTTGTTTCTGTGTGGACACGAGAACTAATCAGTTCGATGCGGATTTTGGGTTAAATGGGAGTGTATGAGAAGCCAAGGGATCCAAAAAAGCTCTGCTCCAATCTTGATAAAGCCCATTCTATTCTTAATAACTCTCGCTATATGGACATTCTTCCCTTCGCCCTCTCAACCGTTCTCTTTCCGAAGACCTTCTTAGATTTGACCTCACGAAAGATGAAGAAACTCACCGGTAGAAGAACATGAGGGAAGAATTATCGTACAACTCGTACATCTTGTTGAAATCGGGTACTTCCGTGATATCGACCAAATAGATGACAGCGAAATTCTGCACCTTTTCTGATACTCCATATAGAGTTTCATCCAAGGCCATACATTCTTCGTCATGATCGTGACCAAATCTAATACAGACCACTCGATCTTCTTCTACTAAAATAGCTTGGTCGACATGCCAGCCGGAATGGAGACTGGATGTTTATCGAGGTGCAAGGGGTAAGTGGTAGACGGTGACGATTCAGATGTGTTAAAGGGAGCAGGAACAATGAGAGACTTGTCAGCGCATCCTTACGAGCATCGGTGAGTGCAGGCGCGGATCGACAGCATGCTAAGGGCTGCTGATGGCCCAAGAAGTGGAGAGACTCACTGGGTCATAAAGTACGACATGGTGAACGAGTCGACTCTGGGGCCTCGGACTAAAGTAAAATTGAGTTGGCGGGTGGTTTGCGAGGTAGAAGGAATAGGATTCGCTGGGGCTGAGAGAGCCGTCTATGATGTTTTTAATTTTTATCTCGAATTCTGATCTATATGCAATGATGATGAACAACAACAACAACTCGACATTGTAGCAGATAATTAGGTTAATTAGGTTAATTGGTGATTGGGTGGCAACAGTGAGAGATCACGTGACAAGAAAAGCGAGCACAGCTGTGGTGTTACGTAAGCTGAATAGGTGACATAAACAAACGACATAAACACACTTTCTCCACCCACTCCTCATCTTGACAACCACCTTCTTGAACATCATCACTACATACATTCCTCACAACACAATACATCATATATCATACACAGGTACACCATACATCGCTGATACCATGCTGTCAGTCTCTCCAAGGCAGCCGCCCGATAATCCCCTTTTCACCCTCACCGACACTCCTACAAACAATATCGATGTCACAGGAATAGAAGCCGATGATGAGGAGGATACTTCAGATGATGATAAAGGTGTCTTCTTAGGCAATCATCGACCGGATGAATTGCATCTCATCGCTAAATTATCAGCATCAACCCCATGCAGCTCCTCACCCGTGATCCGTCGAGTCAAGAAGAGGGATTCAAGGGAATTTATGAGGCGGAAGACCTTGCTTCTATCACCAATAACTAAACCGAAACCAATCACACGATCAGTCCTGACGGAACGACAGATAGAGCCTGATTATTATAACGATTCAGAGTCTTCAACATCGTCACCTTCCAAACATCCTCAATGTGCATGTTCAACGCCCATGAAATCTCATGATGCGTCAGATCTCACCCTCGATTTCGCTGGATTCAACCTCTCTTCCCCTCAACGATCTGCTAGTCCCTTACCTTCGCAAGAAGAATCAGCTGGAAGCGACAAAGAGAATATACCTGTGTCCGAACCAGGCTCCAACCAGGAGAAGGAACTAAGGGCAGAAGAAGTCATCGTAATAGGTCAAGAAGGTAGCTCGGAAGGATCAGAAGATGGTGAGTGATTGCATCATCCTGCGAATTCCTTGCTGACTCCCTTCATAGAAACGACCCAACTCGATATGGGTGGTTTACGGCTATCCGATTTCTCCGATCCAGAGACTGGCTTTGAGAACAGTCAATCGCTGGAACCTGCTCAATCCGACAATGACAGTGATACAAACCATCAACGTAGCCCAAGTCCTGTGCTAGATCTACTGCCAGATGGAGATACTTCATCCAACCTTGACTCACCCCTACCAATCGCTAGAGCTGGGCCCGTCGTCATCCCAGTACTCTCATCCCATCACTTCGCTCCTATTAGGGCCGAATCTGGATCCCCTTGTCGCACCTTTCCTCCCCCACCTCTCATACCCATCATGGAACCATTCGAGGACAAAATCCACTTGACTCAGAGCGATAGTCCAGCTAGTCTTGAGAGTGTCTCCGAACCGACACGGTTATCTCACATAACTTCCACCCCTTCTCAACCTGCTCCCTTGCCCCCTCCCGAATTGGTGGAAAGAGGCGCCCAATTACTAAGGGATTCGACCACCATAAAGCCTCTGACAAGCGCGAATCTTCCCAGCAAATCCGCTTCCCGTGCCCAAGCCATCCGTGGTCAGCTGAATACCGCTCTGTCAAACAGAATGAGGGCCTTGGGTCCACCTCAGCGATCAGTCTCCACATCGTCTGCAAATAGCTCCTCCTCGACAACCTCGAAGCTGTCCAGCTCTTCATCCTCCACTGCTAGAGCAGGAATGCCCCTTAAATCATCTAAGACTGCTGCAGCACCTACCAAATCGTCGAGTGTCTCGAAGAGTATTGCACCTGTGCAGAAGAAGCACACCGTGGTACCACTCGCTTCATCAACAACCAAGACACTCCCAACGACCAAAGCCGTTCCTCGTCCAGCGCTCGTAGCGAAACGAACGCTTCCGGCTATTTCGAAAACAATCAACAAATCTTCAGATCCGCTGAAAGCCTCGACGTCATCGTCCATCCCTCTCAAAAGACCTGCACCTGCGTCCTCCGTTGCCAGATCTACAAACGTAAACACCTCCGTTATCGCTTCCTCACTGCCAACGGCATCTCGATTTACTTCGGCTCCGTCTACTCGACCTACGCTTGGCCAGCCATCCCGAAATCTTCATTTCAACCCAAATCACCAGCCAATGCCATTACAGGCAGCTCCCGTTTTTTCTGTGGGTGTGGTCGGAGACACACAGGTTCTAGCAAGATCAGGTTTCCGCTCACCTGCTAAAGCGGGTCTCATGAAGAAATCACTGGTAGAAAAAGGCACTCCGAGAAAGGTGAGTATCCGTCAATCTCGGTATGTGCTTTCTTACTGACAAAGAACAGCTTGGTACGCCCATGCGTTTCGGTACACCTCGGATGGTCACCATGTCGACACCTTCCACCTTCTCTTCTGCACCAATCCATGATGTCTCTGCAGTTCCCGCACCAATCTCTGAAGGTCCACCCTCCACTGCTACTCGTCAAGCAACAGCCGAGATTACCTCGACCACCTCATCATCATCTGGTCCTTCAAGCCCACCTGAACCACCAAGGGGATCGAGCGCAGATCACGAAGAAGTGTCGGTACAATTGACTAAACCACCTTCTTCCCCTGCAAAATCACCATCACCCAAGAAAAAGAGACCTGTGGGCAGACCTCGAAAGATACAACAACCACAAGCTGTCGTCACCGTAGTACCCGCTGCTTCTAAAACCAAGCCCAAGTCTACTGCGACGAAGACTCCTGCCGCTGGACCTCCTCTCATGTCAGAGAAGGAGCTGAAGACAACGACTCACAGGAACACCATACGGAACCAAGTATATCACTGTGCAATTGATCGCCAGATCATTCGACAGAGTGGGCCAAGACCCCCAAGTCCAACTTCCAAGATCAGAACGACCGCTGAACGAAACGAAGAAGAGAAGAAACAAGCTAGAGAGGCTAGAGCCAAGAGGCGAAAAGGTCAAGAACATGAGGATGAGGAAGCCGAAAGACCTATCATTGAGAAGTTGGTTCAGCATAGACATCCAGGTGATGACAGTGATTTCGAAACTCCTCAAGCTCAGAGACCTATGAAGAAACATAAGTCTGGTGAGGAAAACAAGAAGACGAGAGCTGTGATTTTCGATAAAGGTTTGACGGTGATCAGAGATGACGGTTCGGCTCGACCTTCGTCGAAAGATAGTAAAGAAGGTTCAGAACATGTCACAGAGATGAAAAGTTGCTTAAAAGCTAAAGTGAGCAAAAGTCGTTCGACGTCGAAATGATCCTAGCTGACTAGCGCTTATCTTTCAGGTTGATCTTGACCACCATGGGAACTTGCATGAGGCTCATCGACCAATTGAGAATCTGAAGAGAACAAGAGTAGTAGTCAATGCAGTGTTCTACGACGGCGAGGAACCTGTCCCATTCTCTTATTCCCCTTCGAATGGAACCAGATCAAAGAAGAAATGATGATTGTCATGATAATGATAGTGATTTGTGTGCTCTGGAGCGGCAGGTGAGATATTCTATAATAGTCCAGATGTTATGTCTTTTGTTGTATATTGTCAAGGTGGTCTCATTATGAAGTAATGAGCTCTAGTATGAGAAATATCATGCATTTATGTCGTATCGTAATATGAGATAAGAATAGCTGAATTTTTATAAATGTCCCTTCGTCGTAACTTTCATGACCACTGCGGTACCAAATGCAAGAGACTAAAAATAAAGGAAGTAAACCCCTCGAGATCACAGCATCCTATGGTATGGTCGTGCTAAACTCATTGAGACCCTTTATCGTGACTGATCATCGCATCCTTGACCTTCTCTGCTTCTCAATCTGTTCACCCGGACAAGACTACGCTTCATAATCTTCACTGTAAATATCGATCTGACCTGACTTATCACCTCTTCTGATCTTTGACGGCGAGATATGTTTGGACACCAAGTTCCTTATCACCGTGTTGAGCGTCACTGGACCGCAGGCTACAGTACAAGGGATTTCAAAGTGTGTATGAGCTAAGTTTATCGCTGGACCACAAGTGGATGATCAACTCACTAGCAACAATCATATTACCCAAATTCAGATCGATCTCCTCTTTCAACATGTCCGACAACTTTGGTTTCCCCTTTATCGTCAATTCCGTCAAAATATCCATCGCGACATAATCCGATTCGTCGATCCACAGCCCTCCGTCCTTCTTGCCTTCCGTATACGACTTCCTCTTATCTTGGTTACCATGACCATATCCCGCGGTCGGATTGTCATATGGGTTTTGAGTGATATCACCCCCATAATCTGGATCCTCCAACAAGACCATCGATTGGGTTCTTGAAGTTCTAGATAATAAATCTCGGACCGACTCTCCAGCGACAGAGGCATTATCGTCGAAATTCATGATTGATGGACTGGGCGATGGACCCATCGAGTACTGTCCCCCACCTGGTCCACTGAAGGGATTATACTGGTTATAAGTTGAATCCGCCAGTGATCTGAAGGATTGTCTTCGGTCATAGTTCGATCCACTAGTACTGGATAACATCATAGGAGCAGACTGGGGTTGGGGATACTGATGAGGTTGAGGTGCATACAGATTGCTCTGTCCACTTTGATACCCCCCTTCGTCGTACCCCGATGGTCTTCGAGGTGCATACGGATCATCATATGACGAGGTCGACAGTCGCTGGGGGGATTGCTGGTAATCTTGATAAACACCATACGAGCTATTCTGTCGAGGTAGAGGTTGATCGTACGATGATTGTGCTTGATGTTGAGATTGTCGATTTGGTGGATACAGGGGTGATCCACCAGGTGGACCCGTATTACCTCTTGTATTCGTCTTGGCAGCTTTTCTTATTTTCGCTCTCTTGATTTTACCTTGTTTCTGTAGAGTCTCAGATAAGACATTCTCAGCAGGATCATTCACATCTTCTTCATCTTCATAATTCGTCAAGTCGATTATATCCGCATAATTGGAGGACAAGTGGCTATCAACTGTTTCGTCGTAGTCCGTCTGAGGATCGTGATCGGTATCGACACTCAGCTGACTAGTGATCGAATCGGCGGACCCTCTCCTCTGATGAGCTGGACCTCCTACAAAACCTGGTCGGGGAGGTGCGAACTCATCGCCACTCTTCTGAGGCCTAAAACTTGGTCGGTGCGACTTCGTAACGAATATACTGATTTCCAACTGTGCTGTTGAAACCAGATTCTGACATCTTCTCAATTGACTCGCCACCCAAGCTATCTCCGCAAATTCTCTGACCACCCAACAGAATCTAACTCTTCGTGTCTTTCCAATACCGTTGTTGATCTTTCGACAGACATGGTCGCAGACTGCAGCACCGAAACTGACACCCGATCCACCGCATATGATCAATACTGTAGAGTAGTTATCCCATTTGACTCGACTGGAAGATCCCATTGGTCCGTCGACCCAAGCTTTGATGAAGATGGGTGGGACTTGCAGGGCCGATTTGGTCTCGGTAGGATTCATCGATTGGAGGGATATTCGCTTATCTTTGACATCGTTGACTCCGACGGCTGCCAGGGACCGAGCGCGGACCAGGTCGAAGAGCCGTCTTGTCAGACCTTTTCTAGCTTTGACCAGGAGTACGATCTCATTGGGATCATTGTTGGTTATGGTGAATGGGTGGGATTGGAATTTGGACAATTCAGGTAGATAAAGCAGTACACTCTGACCGGCCGCCCATTTGAATGGTCTAGAGACGTTGATGGTCAATCGGATTGTACGAGACGGTAAAAGTTGAGCTTGAGCATATCCTATGGGTATAGGAACAGGAACCAACGACGGCAAGCCAGGTCCAGGTCCTGGCGAAGGTTGTCTCATACTTGCCAATGAGCTGCTACGGGGTATAGTCATATCCCCTCTGGAACCACTTCGAGGTATGGGCATCATGCTGGTCGTAGATTCAGTACGTTGATGTTGAGGTTGATCATATCTTGATTCGTAAGATCCAAGAGGCTGAAGCGATCCTTCATCGTAATATCCCTGATTTGCAGATCTACCAAAATCGTTGGATTCGTACTCGTTCTCTTGTTGAAATTGAGGCGGCCTTGGAAGTGTTTTATCGGTGTATGTATATGGCGCATCGTAATCGCTGCTCCTCTTGATTTCTTGCATCCCGTAGCTCTGCGTGGCATCTTTGTATGGTCTTCCAGCGACGACATCGAGATTTCCCCTTTTCTTCTTCCCGAACATTCCGTTGATTTTGGCTAATCTCAAGAAGCGGTACGCTCGCTCCAAGCCCCATAATGCTAATGCTCCTGCCATCCAGAACCATAACACGGGATGATGGATTGCTGAGCAAACGATAGTAAGGAGGACAAAGCCCACATGGGCGAAGTAGAAGAACTGGGAGGATGGGATAAACAACATCAGCAGAAAGTATCAAGTAAATTCATGGAAAGACGAGTTGACTCACCTCATACGAATTCTTCCTCAAGGGTTTCAAGCTCAACACCATAACCGCCGTCATGGCAGCATAAGCCACGCATCCAAAGATGAACCGATAACTATTCCAAATCAAGAACCAGACTGCCCTTCCCTTCTGCTGATCTTGGAATAGCTGAACCGTCCACAAGACCACATGGACAGTAGTGAAACCCCATACGATCCAGGCTGCCGCTCGATGGAATAACGCCAATTTGTCGGAATAGAGATGGGTGAATCCTCTCATAGCGAAGATCGCTATGGGCGGAGCTTTCAATGCGAGGAGCACCACCAATGGCATGAGGGCAAAAGCCATGAACCCGAATCTTGATCCGGTAGTCCACCAAGCCTTGTTTATCGTATACCCTATGGAAGCTCTCTTCCTGAACGAGTCGGCGAAATTCAGTGTCGATGAGTTGGGGTTGATGTAATCCGCTCCTATCAACGCTAAAACCACTGCTACGGCCGTCATAATTCCTATTGAGATGATCGCACCATTACTTGGTAGTGCCATTCCTCTTGCTCCTCCTGCGCTCTTCCTCCCTACTGGTTTCCTCCTCATCCCCCATTTCTTGAACCCAGCTGCTAATGACCCGCCTGATAATCTCAGGTGATGCGATAGGGCGTATATCCCTGCTAGAGCGATGAAGACGAACCATAGAAGATAAGCATACCGATAGGATGGCCAGCTGGATAGTAAAAACATCTCATCAGCTATATCTTGGATCATGTCATGAAATACTTACCTCATCATATGAGCTTGGAGGTATGCCGTCGCATAGGCAGCATCGGAAGAAGCAGTGACGGTTGGATTGACCTATGAATTGCATCAATACAAACACATATTGGGCTGATATTTCGACACTCACTGGGAGAGCACCTATATGACGCACGATCAGCTGATGTTCTCCTCCAGACATAGAGGGACAGAGAAGGACAACTCACTAGTGATTGAACCGGTCACTTCCGGAGCCTGGGCATACGAAGTAACATACTTGAAAGGCGGCACGTATGTCCCCTGAGCCACGTCCGCCGACAATGCACCAGTGACTGTCATCTTGATTCCTAGTACTAGTCCTACCTACCTAGATACTCGAGTGTGATATGGGCCGGCCAACAGGCCAGCTTATAACAGGTAGATTCCGACTCTCTTGGCTGTGTTCTAAAAGGGGAATTGATGATCGGAATCCGTCTGTGCGCGACGTCAAAGCTGGATCTAGAATGTACGATGCAATGCAGGATGATCCAAGTGATGTGATAGAGAGGTAGATGGTTACAGCGATTGTACAGTATATGAACGTATGATCAAGATGTAGGTCGTAAAATGCATAGCAAATAGAAAAGAGCATATGAGCGTTCAACATTTTTCATCTGGTGTGCTGTGTGCTGTATGCTGTATGCTGTATGCTGTATGCTGTATGCTGTATGCTGTATGCCGGCAACTACGGATCACATGTGCAGGGTGTCACTCTGCGGGGAGACGAGACGCGTAGTAGTGAAAATATGTCACAGTATGATGGAATGACCTCATACACAAAGCCAATCATTTGCCATCCATCTCATCCAATAATACATACAATCACCGTTCCCTCCCTTCCCTTCCTTACGTGTATGCGTTATGAAAATAATATGATTATACGGTATATAATGATAAAACAAATTAGCAATGTCAAGTAGTAGATGATACACTAAATATATACCACGGTCAAGCACAAGCATGGATATATGATACAGAAAAAAAGAGAAGAGGAGAATAACTCAAATCGAAATGAATACACAGCAGCCCAGCACAGCAAATATCGTAGTAGAACCCCCTATATGAATTGAGGTTCATCTTTCTCCTCAAACGGACTTCTCAGTCCCAGTCCCCCTCCCGAAGATGCAAAGTCAGGCAATAACATCTGTTGGCTAGTTATTGCCGGTCCTCTAATCCCGCCACCAAGCTCTAATTTATTCTTACTCTGCTTCAGCTTCTTGATCTTTCTAGGCTGTTGTCGTTTAGAGACCGATTCATCCTCACTATCACTCCATCCATTCGAAGAGGCTCTAGCTGGTGCAGGTTCATCCGAGATAGGCAGAGGTAATGCTAATTGGGATCGATCGGTAGTTGAGGGTTTAGGATTTTGCAAGAATGCTTTTTGTACGGCGTGAGGTTGAGAGTATAGCGTAGATGAGGATGAATGAGATCGTGTCAGTTTTGTTGAACCAGTAATCGAAGAGGAAGGCTTCAGTAGTGGTAATGGTTGAGAGATCATCGATATAGGCGAAGTGACCATCTCAGACGAAGTAGGGCTTATGATGGGATTATCGGTATCGTGACAATCAGACGAAGGAAGTTGATCGTCAGATGCGGGAGGAGATTCAGCTTCTGCGCGTAAATCTTCAGCTGTGAAACTTCTCCCTCGTTGTAAGAGACTGGTAGGTCTCGAGGGCCTGGCAGATAAGTTTCGCAGAGATGGTTTACGTCGTAATGGTTGAGATTTAGGCGAGGGACCGGTCGGCGAGGCAGGTGTCAGGGTGATGGCTGCAATGGGAGGAGCGGGCGGGACTGAGGGTCCAGGTGGATAGAGAGGTGAGTCTGCGATGAGACCTGAGCCGACTATGGGACATGTCAGCTGATAGCACAAATGAAGGAGCTGCGTGCCAGCTCACCTGACGTCGATCTAGTTAAAGACAGGAGCAGCGGCTCTTGCTTCGCGCTATTCTGCAACGAAGTCGACAGTCTACATGGAGACGACTCGTGAGCTAACATACCCAATGGTAGAAGGAGGTCCATAAAAACTCACCTGATAGCCCTTCCAACATTCTCGGATTTCTTCTCCTCACCCTCCCCATCATTCTGATTCAGAAAATCCATACTATCCACCCTCCTCAACCCCGGTCTGTGTCCACTATGATTAACTCTCTCCTCCCTTGTCAACTTCTTCTTCTCTTCAATATTATCAAACCCAAATGCTGATTTACTCTCGTTCAACGCTATCTCAAACAACTTCTTGTGCGTCGCATCCCACGAATGACTCCATTTCTTCTCTGGTTCTGGACTTGACGAAGAGGGTTCTACAGGACTGGAAGATGAGCAGGAATGTCTGAACGCGTAATTGAGGACTTGATTTGTCAGTTCGTCGAGGACCTTGGGAGGTGGGAGTTCACCGGGTGGATAGGACGTTGAGATTGGTCGGAAGGGGTGGATGAGGGTCTAATCGTACCAAGCGAAATTATCAGTCTGTGACATGGAAGCTCGATCAGTGGAAGGCGGACGACTTACAGACTGTATCACGTCGATCTCCTCTTCCGTCCATTCAGGTTCCACGAATCTCTCGTCTTCCTCATCCCGACTTCGTTTTGATCCTACACCCACTGAGCTCGCCTCGTCCAGGTTCATACTCTCGCAAGACACCAGAGGGGCACTAAAGTACTGTAAGGAATATACACGATCAGCAATCCTGCTCGGGAAGCTCAACGAGCAGAATTAGATGCTCACCCCATTCGATTCGTACGGTAGTGGCGTATGAGGTCCAGGCGTAGAAGGAGCTGAATCGTCCGAGTCCGTGCTGTATACAGTGGGATCAGCACCAGGTCTTCGATCGCATTCCGGTGGATGTGACTTACCGTGTCATCGCTATCCTCGGTGGTAGCGCGAGGTGCATAGAGGGTCTCATCTTGGTCATTGGCATGATGGCGAGATTGCGAGATGAGGAGAGGAATGAACAAGAGATTATAGTTGTGTTCAAGCAAGTTTTGAGGTGCTGTCAATAGTCTGCAGTCCTGAGGCAGTGATTGAATGACGATGACCCAAGTGTAAGAGCGATGTGTATATGTACACGAGTTGTGTTGTAGGTATCTGAAACTTGAGTGAAAGGTGTAGAAGTGAGACGCGAAGAAACGGATGGATGGTCTTGATCCTGTCGCCCCTCCGATAGTCCGAGACGGGGACTGGATCGTAGAGTCGTAGTGACAGCTCAATAGAAATGCTTGAGAGAGAGAGAGAGAGTCGAGTCTTTTAATGTTTATGGTACTGTCCGTAAGATGCTTATGTCAGTGGCTGATATTAGGGAATGACAAGCTAAGTAAGACGAGAAGAAAAGTAACAACGAGCGAACGCTTGGACCCATCTTGGTGAAAAATCAAATCTTGGTGACCTACAGAGAAAAGTCAACGAGACGCGTTTTAGAATCACGTCCACCTCATCCTTCAGCGGACACACGGACACACGGACATCACAAAGTGACGTAATTCAGAGACATTCGAGAGACGCGTCCATCCCATTCCTGCAATTCCTGCAATTCCTACATTCCTCTCCTTTTAGATGTCTCGGCATGACTTGCGCCGAGACACACCACTGAGGAGAAGGGAGAGAAACATTGCTTTTACGAAATATCTAGAAGAGAGGACTGAACAGACGTGAAACTTGATACCTCTGCATGCAATTGTGCTGCTAGTTCGGTCGCAGAGAATGAGAATCACTCGTAACAATCATTACATCGTCACATCATTAAATCACCGCCCACACAAAATCTACCTATCTATACCTCCCACCCACCCCCGCACCAGCAACATCAACACCCCCTCCCAGTCCCACCTGACTATCCCTAGACGCCACAAGACTCTGGATATTCTTCTGTAATTCCACCCACTCATTATCCCTCGGTTGAATCAATTTCTCAGATATATCATATATGTATAAATTACCGTTGGACGAACCCAACCCCACTTTCCTGGATGATGGGGATTTATCGAATGACAGTTTGTTGAGTGCTTCGGAAGATACTTTCGTAGATACTATTGGAACCTATGAATTGCAGATCATCAATCAGCTATTCATTCTCCCTCACCCCTGACCACTTTCAAGGATATTGGTCGAGATGATTTGAATATGTCAGGTTCTAAACCCACCTCCACATCCTGGTTCAAATTCCACAAATCAAACTTCCCATTCCCATCGACCGTACCGAACATCGCCGGATGATTGGGATGCCACTTCACATCAAACACATAATCATCAGCTTCCTCAAAGGAATGTAATGCCCCTATCCCCACTCCACTATCTCCCTTGAACGTTTTATTTGAGCTCGAGTTGGCATTTGAGGATGAAGAGGAAGCTTTGGTCCTCCATAATTTGACAGTCCAATCGACCGAAGAAGATAGGAACAGATCTGAAAAATCGATCGCGCCAGTACTGGGATGGAAATCTATTCCTGTTATCGGTGCGGCATGTCCACGATAGACATCATCGGTGTTTAATCCTGCCTTTGAGGATGCTCGATCATATCGGTTCGCTTGGTAGATTGATCCTTCCTCTGTACCAACCCAGAATGTCGAGGTTTCGTTATCTGGGAAGTCGAGACATGTTATGGATACTTCGTCGGTTTTATTATGTGATGGGACGGTGAGTGGGAGTGTTTCCTACAAGTGTTTGACGATTATGCGTAATGACCCTAGTCTTGACGGAGACATTCACTCACCTGAGGCTGAGCCAACATATCGCTCAACCAACTACACACCAACCCATCGGTACTTGTCGATATCAGGTTATTGGCATTTTGAGTACCGACCATCTTCATCCCGTATATCGGATATGTATGACCATTAGAAGATAAAGGTGTTTTCAGTACAGGTAGATGCTTGGCTCTTGTATCCCATAGGAGCACTTGACCAGAGTATGAACCACCGAATATAAGAGTAGGATGATATGGTGAGAAAGTGACAGAGAGGACATCGGACTAAATTACGAAATGTCAGCTTTACCCTACCTGAACCTGAGGTGCGAGATCGTCTGAGCACACTGACAGGAGAATGGAATACAAATTCTGGTCGTTCTAGTAAATGCAGATTCCATACTGCCACTATACCATCAGGATCATTGACGGCAGTTGGGTTTTTGTTATACGATGCCGCGACCAGTTCTGGAAACTATGCAAGCAGACACAAAGAAAACGAAGTCGGCTTGAGAGTTGTATGATTTCGAAGGCGCCAGCGAGCTTACTTTAGGCGACCAATCCAAATCCGTCACTGATCTACCTTTCGTCCATCGTTCGTCTGAGAATGCACAGAATAACTTCACTTTTTGTCCTTCCGACTCGTCACTATGTGTTATGATGAGTTACTCTGTGTTCTGCGAAATTCGCGGACCCGGACACTCACAAAGCACCATCTATACCGATCGTGTAATCCCTAATATAATCATATCCATCACTCAAAGCTCTCTGCACTATCTTCGTAGACTCCTCTATGAAAGCGCTAAAATCCGGTGCAGCAAATATAGCCTGCCTCTGTTCGTCAGATAGGGCTATACCACAGATGCCAGCGATCAACATACACCACTCGGTCTGGGTGAGTCTGATGAAAGTGTATGGACTAACCATTGACTTTCATCTCTTCTCCCTTCTCTTTCAATTCTTTCAATTCCTTCTCTAAAGCTTTCCTCTCTTCTTCCAACTCCTCTAATATCCTCTTTCTCATCTCCTCCTCCGTCTCTCTACCACTCTCTCCATCCGCTCTCCTCCGTCTCCGTCGGGTCACGCCGTGCTCATCTTCTGACTCTGCGTCTGATTCTAGGTCGGACGTTGAGGTAGATATCGTGACGGATGTTTGGATGGCTTTGGAGTATGTCACTGGTTTCACCACCTATACATGACGAACATTCAACGTGTCAGCCCACCTCTAAGCACAAAGTATGTAAAATGGAATGATCGTTAAGAGGTCGGGTCTTACTCACCTTCGATGGTAGTTCATACAACTCCTGCTGCATATCCACCAAATCTACAGAAACAGCTTGAAAAGGTGAACCCATTATATCCCTGATGAAAAGATTGTAAGCTTTCTCGCGATAACAGTGTTGCTCACTTATGTCTCAGCTCACCTGTCGACCATCACTTGACCTGGTGTTACAGCCCCCGTTACACTGCCCAGCCCCATCCCACTAGCTCTACCTATACTTCCCTCATTACTCAATCTACTGGCTCTTCCCCCAGGTGTACCAGGTAGACTCTCTTCGGGATTCGCTCTCGTCACTCTGCCAATGGGGCTAGTATGAGAAGAAGTCGATACGTAGGATGATTGTCGTCCTGCTGCTATTGGTGTGGATGGTCTTGCGAGTAGGGAGTCGACTAGGTCGTTTACGTCTTTCCGGGAGGACGTCAGGGGCTATGTTGATTACTCTTGTTAGTAAGACACTGACTGTGTTCGGTCGAGTTATTTATCTTCTAGGAGAGAGTCTATTGTCCATATGAGCTTATCAAGAGATACACCCAAACCCACCTCGACAGTCCCCGACGAACCAGCCTGAGCCAACTGAGCTTTCCTCTCTTCCCTTGCTCTCCTCAGTTCAGCTACTCTGGCTCGTTTCTCTTCGAGCTCTCTCTTCATGCGCTCTGACATGGTGGATTGTGCTTCCTTGCTGCCAGGTAGGGTCAATGTATGTCGTGTGAGTTTGAAAGAGCAGTCACGATATCAATTGCTACCAATCTCTTGTGCTGTAAGTATGTACAGTAGGTATTCATGAACAAATATCGAAATATCGAATGTTGAATATCAACGACAGGCGGGAAACGCGTCCGAGCTCAGAGCCCTCTCACGTGGTTGGGAGAACGGTGTCACGTGATATAACATGTAGCTTATAGTTGCCAAGGTAGATCTTTTCAAGATGCATTACAATTCTTCATCAGTCTGTAACAGATCTGCATAAACTTGATATCAACAGAGAAGCAAGTCCCACTCAAGAAAATGTCGGAACTCATATACCTAAATATGGGGTTGGTCATGCTGACTACGAGGGATGATATTGGGTTACTACTACACTACCTTCGGACTCGGTTCTCCGCATGCATGGGCGGGAGCACCTTACGTAAACTCTTGGCACAGCATCTTACGTTGGTCCAGTATAATAATATCAAGATAAAACCGCGTAACATAAGGAGTACTCTGCTCATCTCGGGTTGGATTTGATTTGATTTGATTTTTCAGCATTTCTCATACATAGACATCAGAGGTGTCATGATGAGCTGTATCAATGGATCCAATGGTATCGAGGCGTGCATGATGGTCTGCGATGCATGTTAAGCGTGATCATGAAAATAGTCCAGACTGTGGTGCCACGACTGATTTTTGGGTGAACTGTGAACCGGATGAATTGATGCGAGTGTAGAGTGTCCATCGGTTCAGACCTTGTGTTACAACTATCACTCTTATTCCGCATTGACCATATATACTCTTGGACCATCTATATAGCCAAACAAATTTATCATCAACATACAGCTCCACCACTTGATCATTTGTATAGCATATACAGCATATACAGCCCAGAACATCTTGGATCATCTTGCTCACTGTCACCTAACAGACCAACCTGCATGACCCACGTTCAACCCTCCCTACAACCTTCACAGCCGTACGAGCACAGGTGAATGGGATCGTGTTTGTGTTTGTGAAGCGGTGACTTCTAGTTTTCAAGGTGAGCAAAACCAGACAGACACTCCAACACTTCACACTAACACGCATAGATAGTCACCATGAGCTCTCAACCTCCCGACCCAGGTCCGTCCTCACCACGTTATAGGCAGGCTTCACAAGGCGGACAAGGATATTCAGATTTCAGTCTACGGCCTGCCTATACATCATGGACCACTCAACAAAACTCATCCCCTTACAACTCTTACTCCGCCATGCCTCCGTCACTCTCTCCAGCTCATACGCTGCAGAATCCTCCTTCTAGAGAACGTCTGACCAGCTCAACATCAAACTCTTCTCTCACCTCTACGCTCCGGGGGAGAAGAGCACCTGCGCCTGCAGCGTTGGATCTGAGTCCAAGGAGAGGAGATGATAGGTATGCTGGACTAGGGATGGGACATGGACCTTCAGCTGAAAGTCGGAGAGTCGTCACTGAACCTGTGAGTCTGACCAACCTGGAATTATAGCTAATTCCGCAGGTCCGCCGAACATCCCGACCGCTTCCTCATCCTCCAACCCAAACTCCTCTTGCTCCTTCTGCCTACACAACCCCCATCATCCCTCAAGCTCCTGCATCAAGACAGTCAACGTTGACAGTAGATGATAATGATGCCCGCATCTCGTGAGTTCTTCAAATGGTAAACAAAGCTAATGAAATAGGATCGACTCGTACTATCTCAAGCCCTCTTCACCCCTTGCAACAGCAAGTCCCGAACAACCTGATCCCTCCAACATCGACCGTAAAGCACTCATCGGCGTAGGGGAACTCGCTACTCCTCGTTGGGGAGCTTCAACCCAGCACCAACACCTTCGTACGCCCAGTATGCCCTTCAACTTGGGTAGTACACCACCACCACCTCAACCTACAGTGGATACGTGGATGCAAGGTCAGGAAGGTGTAGGATTAGGATTTGATGACAACGGGAAAGCCAGACCTCATTCCATGTCACAAACCCAGACTCCACCTCGGCTACCTAGCAAATCACCAGCAAGAGATAGGTCCAAAGAATCAGCTACTGCACCTCCCTCGACCAAGAAAGAAGATCCAATGTTCTCTCTCAATACTTTGTCCGACTTCAGCTTCGACACCTCGATGGAAGCAGCTCTGGCAGCTTCATTGTCTATGCCTGAAAGTAAACCTTCTGCTACTGCCGTACCGGAACCAGTCCACGCCATGGTACCGGAATCACCAGTTCGAAGTGTCTACCAGATGCCAATCCCAGATTCACCCCTTTCACCGAATAGCGCCAGAGCTAGAATATACGCCAGAAGACAAGAAAGAGAACGTGCAGCTGCTATCGCTGCAGCGAATGCCACAACTTCTAGTGGCTATCCATCGCAACCACCTACTTCGGCTGATTCTCAGACTTTCGGTAATCGTGCAAACTTGCCTCAACCACCTACATCGGCCGATTCTCAGACGTTCGCTCATCGGACCTCGAGGGATAGCAGAAAGACTCCACCCAACCAGACTAGACACAGCTCTCATGATATTCTCAAACAATTCGCACCTAAAGATTTCTCACATCTACCCCCAAGTCCTTCTTCCGCCTCGATCAACCAAATTCTCAAAGGCTCAGGTTCAGTCAATAACTTCGGTTCATCCAGTACACCCCCTTCCAGCGCTTCGGGCACTACTTCGTACTTTGGGCAGAAATCAATTCAGAGGTCTGACTCTCAACGATTACGATCTGCAACATCAAACCCCAAGATGGATGCCCATACTGCAGAGGCGATGAGAAAGTTGGACGGTATTTCCACTACCCCTGGAAAATCGAAACCTAAAGTGAAAACTCCGGTAGCTTCAAGACCTGGTACGCCACCTAGCAGTAAACACAAGAAGATGCCTTCGAGACTTAGTAATGGAAGTTTGAAGGATTCTGAATCTCCATTAAACAACTGGATTGATATTGGGGAGGAACTACCGGCAGTCCCTATACCGAGAGCAAAACCTGCCAAGCGAGAATCATCATCTTCAGCTAGCTTTATCGGTACGCCAACGTCCCGGGATTCGCATTCACTTCCTACGACTTCGACCACACCTTCCTTAAGCGATGTCCCACCTACCAAAGCTAGACGTGCAAGTGGTGGAAGCGATGTGTCGACACCTAGTATCACAGTGGGCGAGTCATCGGATCAAGATCGTGATATCTCTGTCCCACCTGTACCGCCCTTACCCAAGAGCTATATCTCGATGCGACAGGGTATGAACAATGTTGCCAGTTTTGTGCCGATGAGAGAAGAACCTTCTACCTCACCACTTCTCTCTCCTCCAGCCCAACAACAGCCTCCTACCTATTCTCCCCCTGAAGTTACGACTTCGCCGGTGTTACCCCCTCCCAAGATGAATAAGAAATGGTCTTTCTCCTCGGCTCTCAACCTTAAAGCAAGCTCATCACCCGCAGTATCCAATGAAGATCTCCCTAGAAGCCCCCAAACTCCTTGGTCAGAAATCCATCAAAGTGAATTACCTTCTCCTGGTTTGCATAGACTTGAATCGGACGAAGCGCAGTACTTGGCAACCACCAAACCTGCTTCTAAACGGCTCACACCGTCATCAATCCCCTTCTTCCGGCGCACTTCCTCAACTTCTACCCATTCCAAAATCACACCACCCGAAACACCCAAACAAGCGGAAATCAAGCCTGCACCTGGATCGCAATCGAGGAAATCTGTGCTCGGTATGCACTTACCATCGATGCTTAGGGGAAGTACGTCCAAGCGAGGTATTTCACAGCAGTTCCCCGCTCCTGCTAAAGTGGAAGTCAAACCTGAACAGCCGCAAGCCCAGAGTACTGGATGGACAGGTAGGCGTAGAGGCAAGGTGAGTTAAACATGTGAATGTAATTGAGCTGACCTTCAGACTTTATCGATTTCTGGAGACTCTGCGAAACCTTTCGTACCCGCTGAGCTACTCAAGCACAAGTCTTCAGTTGAAAGCTCGTTAGATAGTCGATCATCAGCAGCATCCAATCGAAGCGAATCTACAATCAATGGTCAACAAGATAGAAGGCTACCAGCCATCGTCGGATCACCTGCGCGACCTGCAGATATGCGACCTTCTGATTCTTCTCGAAATCTACCTTCCATCACTCCCACGAAGATACCTCGAATCGCCAATCGTCCCGGTGTAGGATCTCCTTCTACTTCCATGCCTCCTCCCGCTATGCCTTCCTTGCGAGGCAAAACTGTCAGCTCGAGTATGGCAGATCTCAGCCGTCCTCCAATTAGCGAATTTGGTGTAGTTGAAGGGATGACTACTCCTAGACAAACTACCTCTAGCGCGCATAGAGCTCATCTGTTAGCACCGATGTCTGCTAGACAGGAACCCAGAAGAACCACTTCCCACAACCGACCTTCCGACCCACCCATCAGAAGGGATATTGTGCCTCCGTCAAGAAGACAGCTGCCTCAACCTCCTCCACCCACTTCTTCTGTGACTGCTGCTACAGTCTCTTCGAGTGCTAAACGTACTTCCCGAGAATTCAGGATCACCCGTCGAGACTCAAAGGATACCCTTCAAAGCCAGAGTGGCGGTTCCTCTGGTCGAACATCACCTATCAAACCTTCCAAATCGCTTCATTCGAAATTATCGATACCCAGCACATCAAGAATGTCTTCGTCTTCGTCAGTCGGTGCTCCTGGTACGAGTTTCCGAAAGACTTCGTTGGTTGCTGAATCACCCACGATGAGTCCGGTAGATGATGAAGAGTCGTTAGCAGATGCAGAGATGGCTGCGTACATCAAGCGACGTAAACAACGCGCAGCAGCAGGGAAGAAGGACGATCTATCGGATGTCAACGAGTTCCCTGAAGATACCTTGGCGGCTGAACCGATGTCCCAACGAGCTTTCATCACTCGGTTCCTACATGATATGAGCGATTTCGAGAGGAAGGAAGTATTAGATTTCGACAAGATATACTACACACCTTTACCCAAGAAGATCACTAGACCTCCCGCGCCCGGTGGGACGATCTATAACCATGGGTATGATGATGAGCGTGGCGATTACCTTGTTGTCGAGGGCGATCATCTATGTTATCGATATGAGGTGGTAGGGATATTGGGTAAAGGGAGTTTCGGACAGGTCGTCCAATGTAGGGATCACAAGACTGGGCAGTCGGTCGCTGTCAAGATTATACGAAACAAGAAACGATTCCATGCTCAGGCTCTGGTGGAGGTGAAGATCCTCCAGCAACTGGTGGAATGGGATCCGGAGGATAAACATTATATGGTCCGAATGACGGATAGTTTCTCCTTCAGAGGTCATCTGTGTATCATCACTGAGCTGCTCAGTATCAATCTCTATGAATTGATCAAAGCGAATCAGTTTGCTGGATTCACGACGGTGTTGATTAGACGGTTTACGTCTCAGATGTTGGCGTCGTTGCAGTTGATGAGGTCTCATCGGATTGTCCATTGCGATCTGAAACCTGAGGTGAGTCATCCATCCTAAACAAAGGAATAGTGTGATGCTGATGGGTGACTCTATAGAATATCCTACTCTGTCATCCTGCTAAGAGCGGTATAAAGGTTATCGACTTTGGAAGCAGTTGTCTTGAAACTGAGAAAGGTATGTCTGCCAAATGACTTGGGAACGTACTAAGCTGACGATTTGTGCAGTCTACACATACATCCAATCTCGGTTCTACCGAAGTCCCGAAGTTATCTTGGGGATGAATTACGCCATGGCCATTGATATGTGGTCTTTGGGATGTATACTGGCGGAGTTGTATACTGGAGTACCCATCTTCCCTGGGGAGAACGAACATGAGCAGTTGGCATGTATAATGGAGGTGTTGGGTGTGCCTGATAGGTATTTGGTGGAAAAGGCTTCGAGGAGGAAAATGTTCTTTGGTATGTCCAATTCACCCCTGCATCCTCTTCTCGTATGAGGCAACCTCAATTACTGATTATATTGATGTATATGTACGACAGACGCAACCGGAGCACCACGACCATTCGTCAATGCCAAAGGCCGACGTCGACGACCCGGAACAAAATCCCTCGCATCAGTCTTGAAATGCGATGACGAGCTATTCGTAGATTTCATAGCGAAGTGCTTGACCTGGGACCCGGATAAACGACTGAAGCCTCAACCAGCTATGAGGCATCCTTGGATCCTGGCCGGTAGGAAGAGGTATATTCCCAGTAGATCAGAGGAGAAACGACAAAGTACCATTACCAGTACCACTGGTACGAATTTATCTAATGGTTTCACCGGATCGTTATCGATGAAACTCTCTGGTAATAATGGTACGAGCACGGGTGGATCGAGTTCGAAGTCGAAGTTGTTAATTTCGCCACCTACGCCTCTGATGGCTAGGAATAGTTCAGCGCAGGTGCCGCAATCCCTACCGCGGGTCGGTGGGGGCGGTGCGACGGCGGGGTCGAGGTCGAGTCATCAGACTAGGAATTCGTTTACTGTGAGTCGCTCTTGGAGTATGACCTTGGGGAGGAGAGATATACTGATCTTTGGTTGTTGGATGTGGATTAGACTGCATCGAAAATTAGTATTGGGTGATGGGATTGGACGAGCAATTAGAGGATGTGAAGGAACGAAGAGTGGATAGTTGGAGGAATATGTCTATTTTTCATCCCCAAAAATCAAGATCATGTGTTACGATATGAGCTTATTCTGTTTCATGTATTTTTTGTGCATATACAAACGTTAATGACTAATATTCAACACTTCACTTTACACTTGTCAATTGTATATAGGTTTTCAATCTCTTTCTAGGTACTCATGCATATATGACATTGATGATTTGGAGGGGTTCAGTGGGTATTTGGCTTGATGGCTGATTCGTTGCGTTTGGTGCAAATCTAACAGTTTTGTGGTGCGTCTATGGATTGTTGTCGGAGAGATGATGTTGCTGCTGCTCATACCTCGAACCAGATGGAAACGATGTCGGGTCTATCAGATACATCTCTACATATATATAGGTGTATACACTATAGCTACACTACTCTACCGATACAAACCAATTGAAACCAACACCTAATCAAGCGGATCCATCACCGGATCACCTCCAGCTCCAGCTCCAGCTCTCCTCGTCCTCCTTCTCGTCCCCGTCGTATCTCCCGTAGCACTTGCACTTGCACCAGCTCCAGTGGAATTATCATTCAACGGCCCCTTCTCACCCTCGTCCTTCCCCATCCTTCTCGTAACTTTCACTCTCCCCGTCAATCTCTCCCGCTCCCTCTCCTCGTCCACCGCGGTTTTGGACGAACTGCCAAACCACGAGGTGGAGAATCGTGATGATTTGGGTTTGGGAATGAACTCGTTGCCCTCTGGCATGAGGAGGATGTGGTATCGTCTTTGGGCACGTGCGTCCTCTAGGAGCCACTTTTCGAGGAGGGCGAGATTACGCAGGTTGGACTTGAAGAGGTTGTCTAGGAAGTCACCTAGGAGGGGGACTAGGCCTACGATCACGTCTAGGAGGACGTTGAGGATCTGTGTTTGAGGGGGATGTCAGCTTCATGGGAAAGTGGAGAAATATAGTGCGGTTATGATAGTAATTTGGTTGGAATTATGAGGAGTAGTTGAGATGGCATTTTAGACTCACCATATATCCTAGGATACTACGTGGAACTCCAAAGATGAAACATAACCAGACTTGGTATAATTGTAACACCCCTGATAACAAGTCACCATAGATAGGTACGAGCGAGATGATGTCGTCTAGACCTGCCTACTCGATAAGTACAATCAGCTCAGACTTCAATTGAAATCCCGGATGTGTAGCTGATGATGTTACGATTACTCACTCGGAATGGTAGACCCAGGTCAGCCAAGACGGGCGCAGCGTCCAGCCAGAACGCTACGGTTCGAATATGGTTGTATAACCTATTTCCATCGTTTAGACATGAGTCAGCACATCTGATACACCAGAAGTTGACACAGACTGAAAACAGGAAAGAGTGTAATGTGATCAGGGTAATTCTAGAGACTGATTGTTTCTCCTTTGACCGGAATGGTCAAGTCAGAGTCTAATTAAGTAACATCATTTCGGGTGGATGGTGTGTATGATAACAGCGCCATGTAGAGCGAAGGGGAAGAAGATGGAGAGTGTAGGTGACGTTGAAGGACAGACAATTATATTGATCTTGTGATGAGATGTACTAACCTCTGAGCATGTTTATCGTTCCTTGGTCCTAAGAGACCATATCCAGGTGGGATATAGGTGGCTTCGAATGCACCGAACCTCAAGGGTGTCTTCTCTCTTTGAGCTCTATAAGCAGAAGAAAGCGAATATCAACATGTTATCCTCCATGATAAGAAAGGACAGCAAAAAAAGAAAAAGAGGCGCACTGACGATCCCTAGCTGCATTTGGTCTATAGGAAGAGAGTATTGGCCATATCGAGGATATGATTGATGCCATTGTTGGATGATGTTGAACGGATTGAACCCAATTATGGGGGTGAAAAGAAACAGAAGAAGAGGAAAGAGCAAGTCGATTTGATTTGGGGTGTAAAAGGGTGTATACCAGGTGGAGTGACGTAGAGTATAATTTGGTGTGCACTGCGGGTGCGGGGGTTTGGCTTGCGGTTGGCTCAGGTGGCGATGTGGCAGTATGAAGGGAGATGTGGACGAGGTAAAATGAAAGATGATCAAGTGAATGAGGATGCGAAGGTATGTATGCATGATGGATGGATGATATGTTGATATGTTTGGTGTGAGCTGATGTGATCATGCTATGTGCTATGATGTGACAATTTGTATGACCATCATCATCGTCATCATGTGCGCTACATCGATGGTCAAACACCAAAGGACCGTGCACATCGCCATCATCATCATCATCATCATCAACATCATGCTCAGTTGCAAAGTCATTACAAACCTATTTGTAATGGTGGATTAGGTTATAGTTGACTGACGTTGGATCCAGTCAACCAATGTTGTACCAGCTGTACTACCAAGGCGACTGACTTACTTGATTTATTAAAAATATAACATTCATATAACATTCATATCATCTCTCATTTCTCTTTCTCTTTTCGTTCATCTTTTGATTCTCATCACCTTGGTTCTCTTCTCACATCCTTATTCCCATTGTATCATACTTCTTATCATTCTCATCATACCGTATCCCTCCTACACTCTTCGTCTATGCCAATCATAGGCAATATCATTCACTTCGTCTACGCTACCACCCACCACATTCTACTTCTCGGTCCAACGTTCATCACACTATCGCTTCTCATCTCCAACTGTGAAAGCTTACTTCTGATTATACCATTCTTCACCATCGATATACTCGTCTTGTATTTCTCAATACGACTCATCATCACCTGTTGCGATACCATGTAAGCCTTGTTTATCCTCGAACTGGCGCATCATGCCAGGAGTAAACCTGAGCTGACGTGAGATTACTAAACCACACAGAACCGAAATCGAAGAATACCTCTGGCCGCAGATACCATCTCAATAGTCGATCGTTTTCGCTATCAAATACCTTCCGCACCATGTCATCCCCACCCGACCCACCCGGTCCGACCAAGAAAGACAAGGGGAAAGGTAAAGCCAAGCCCGAGCCCGAACCCAGAAGTGGAGATGCGGAACGATTCAAAAATCTCACGGCTGAGGAAATCAAATTTGAGCTTGCTGCAAGGGAAATGCGCAAAGACCTCGACTCCGATCTAGTAGGGACAGAAACGGCCATGGAACAACAACAAGAGACTTTCGACTGGCTAGAAGGTTCTGGATTGCCGTTGCCTTCACCGGTCGAGAAGGCTGGTGAGGTTGATCACGGAGAGTAAGCTTATCTTTCCACTTCATACAGTCATCCTTCCATTCCATACACCAGAAAGGACGATAAACTGACGGACTTTCGCATACCTATAGGGGACAATTATCCCCTCTTTCACCAAGCCCTCCGATCCCTTCAGCACCCAATCCTGCCGGACCCATGTCACCGGGTGAGCAAGATGTACATGGTCATTCGCATCCTCCAGGGAATAAAGGGGTTTGGAGGAAGTTCAGGAAAGCTCCAAACAAGTCAGTATACAACAGATTTGGTTCCCTCACTTAGTGGGAGCCGCGCTGACTCGTTGATACAGGTTCACCAAATTCGTGTCCGATGCCTTCCATAAAGCTACATCTCCACCTGTCAACAAACTTCGAAGACGGCAAGACGACAATCCTGCGGCTGGCCCGTCCACCACCCAGAACACCTCAGATGATCATGAAACGGGACCCTCTTCCACAGATCTTGGTAGGTTCGTACCTAACCTGGACCCTGTTGCACCCAGAGATTCTTCTGGGTCAGATCATCTCTCCAGCCGTCGGCAAGAAGCTTTTCGATCAGGCATCTTGAAACCCACCATGCCATGGGACATTCCTCTCACAGCTCAGGAGATGATCGACATAGACAGAGAATGTAGAAGGATAGAATTGGCTCATCAAGCCCTCCAAGCAGGATGTATCAGCGGCTCACCGCCAACCATCGAGGAACTTATCCAAATGCCAACGTCAAGGTCTAGTACCTCCATCGACCCGTCCAGGACCGCTCCAACTTCCTTCCTTGATCAGGTCATGTCCTCCCACCGAGAGAACTCGTCATTCCAGGCAGACACGCCAGCCGCTTCGCACACCAATCGACGTACGCATTCTATTCTTCCACCCGCCAGCCACAGATGGCATGTCTTTGATCAGTCTTCTGTTTTTGAGCAGCCCACGATCAAGCGGATCCGAGATATCCCCGCTCGATCAGTCTTTCCGGTCCCTTCGAATTCCGCATCCATCTACAGCAATTCTTACGTTAACCCCTCCCCAGCGGTTTCCCCGACTTCAGGTGTCAGTACCGCAACTGCTCAAGCTTGTCCTAGTGATATCACCGGTGATGTTGGGCACAGACCTACCAAGAGTTATTATCCTGGAAGAATATGGCCGAGGGAACACTCAGGTTCACGCCGAACAGCTCAAGAAGCCCTTACTCAGATCCAACAGTCTGCTGCAGACCAAGATACCACGAAGGATGGTCCCTCCGAAGGAACGTCTCATCATACAGCCGGGACCGAAGGGGGAAACACAAAATCACAGTCTCGATCGGGAGGTCAGAACGAGCCATCGGGTGGAAGATCTTCATCATCCAGCACAAGATCCTCGATTGGCTCGCCCGCCACAACGAGTCTTACCCCGCACCACACGCCCTCTTTGGATCGGCATAGTGATGAAGAGTCAGAAGCAGATCAAGAAGAGCATCCCCCTGAATATAATTCCCATCCAACTGAACCCTCTCCCCCTTATCGTCGCCGGCCTGGCCGAAGATCCTCAGCTACTGCCCGAAGGAAGGGAAAAGAAGGCGACGTGTTGAGGCCACGAGGGGGCTCCTCAAATCACATAGGTAGAGAAGAGGTGGATGAGAATTATTCCCCTACATTTCTCACCCGCATATCCCCAATGCTACATCTTCAAGCGCATAGAGAAGATCCCAGAAGGTCACGTTCATCTGCAAACTGGTCAAGTGCCGAGACTTTGTCTATCGCCAGCTCCGCAGAAGAAGGGGAGGGCACAACTGGTCGCAATAATTCAAGCGAGGAAATGACTGATAGGACCGTCAATTTGAACTTACTTCACCCGAAAGAAAACTCCCTCTGGTCGCTACGTGAACACATCCGAGATCTTACGGCTCTCCAGTCTTACCCTATCAGTGGAAGACCAATCATTGTTCCTATACCCGCCAAACAGATGATCCCCTATCCTGAAAAACATGCCACCAACTTGTTCACACTGCGTGAATTGGACGAGGTAATGCTACAACAACGAATCGTTTTTCCTCTACCCTTCATGAGGATGTATGGAGAGGATGTGGTCAAGCCCCGCTATCTTGAAGACCTAGGTACGGCTCACTTTATCAGCCGCCATGGCATCCAACAACTCGGTCGTCCCGCTGGAGTCGCTGAGAGACCATGCCTACCCCAAGGTCCAATAGCTCTGTTCGCTATATCTGATGGAAATGCTGGTGTAGTGGCACTGCAGAGGATTTCGAATCGGATCAAAGTGCTTCGGTGGAGAAGGAATGTTCAGCCGGAATCTCTTGGATCACCGGACGATGACTACAAAGATGCGATAGAGATCACGGATGTCCAACCTTACATTGCACAAGATGAAGACGATGCTGTCTGTATCATCATTGCCCAACAGACAGATTCTCCCTTGAGGTTGAGAGGCGGAAGACCAAAAGCCAAATCAAACGTTGGACACCAAACATCTTCGGCAGAGGAAAATGTACCAGAACTCTCGACTTCCCCCGTTCTACCTCATCAATCCTCAGAGGTCCAACCGACCACATCACCTGTCATCCCTTGGTTTAACACCAACATTCCCCAGAACCAGCCATTCTCAATCTTTAGTGATTTGCAACCGAATGCTCCCCGTCCCGTAAATTCGTTTGCCGGAAACGCTATCGCACCATCTGGCTCTGGAACGATCAATCCTCAATCTTTGAACCTCACCCCTTCCACAACGCAGCCAGTCTCGATAGATTATCAACTGGTAACAGACTTGTTCAATTCTGCTCTCAAGCACAGATCTGCCATCCCATACCCTTATCATGCTTCCGCTGCGTTTCATCACGCGGTTATACTAGCAGTGCAAGGGTGGACGCTTAAACACGACGAAATAACGCCACCTGGACTTCGGACGTTGGCTGTCGAGGCAATGCAAGCTTTTGACGATGCTACAGCACCCCAAGCGACCATCCCAGTGGCCAGTCCCGCCTCCTCGGCACATGCCCCTGCACAGGTCGAACAGGAAGCCTCAAGAATACCATTTCTCGGTCCGGGAGATTGGAATCAGGACCTGACCACGGCAGTGACAAATCCTGTGGAATTACCACAAACAACTGCAAGTACTAGCAGTGTCTTTCAACCATTAGAAGTCCCACTTGATCTCTACCAAGCATGGCCGGAAGCATTCGTTGGCCATTCTATCCGGATCATACCTAGTACCACTGAAGCAGCCTCAGCGATTGGCGAGTCATTGGGATCGTCAAGCAGCCCCCATCCGAGCAGTGCGCCTCCCCAAATGTCATCTTGGTCTTCGCCTTCCACCGCTGCTGCGCCGGGTCTACCGACAGAAGGCGAGTTCGCTTCCTTATTCTCTTCTTCCGGTGGACTTTTCAACATGGATGTACCCCAAATGTCACCTTCAGCGGAGTCGACAGGTGTCCAGATATTTCCCACCTTTCCGAACCCCACTCAGCCTCAAGGTCAACTTGCAACTGGTGCATCAGGTCTCGATCGATGGGCTGAAGGCTTCACAGGTGCATCACTCATACCTTCGGAGCTGATGCCTCAATCAAGCTCACCTGACTTGTCAACATTGTCACCAACTTGGCGAGGTGGTTTCGCACCCTTGATCCTCAACTCGCCAACTTCGGCACCGCTCACGACATCCCCCGTTGCTGCCTCTGCACCTAGTAATCCGCCTTCGGGGTCTTCGTACCTGTTCGGGAACTATAGTCTGAGGTCAAACCAACCTGTGCCTTCCGCCCCCCGGTTGTCGCGATCTCGATCTACATCTCCCCTCTCAATTCGTATCTGGCCTTCGGCTCATCAATCAATTCGAGCCGCTTCTCCCGGGGCAAGGTCTACCCAAGCTCCGATACACCCATCAGGTCCCCTACGCGTGCGTCGTTTGTCTGGACCCGGCTCCATGGAACATCCTCCTGGAGCCGAAGATGTACTGCCAGCCTCTGAGGGACTGCAATCGGTACAAGAACAGCCATCCACGGGACTGACCCTTCATATCATTGAGCCTACACCTCGAGGCTCACTGGGAAGCAACCAAAGTCCGATAGAAGTATCTCCCACGGAAGGATCTCAAAGGACTCGACTCGCCAGAGAAGCCATGATGGGTTCCGCTGGTCAATGGCTGATACCCGAAAGAAGCCGAGAAGCGAGGAACAAACGAGATACCAGTGTCGCCCCTCCTCAAGATCCTCAACAAGGTAAACGATTGACTGTTCCTGATGCTCGAGCTTCTACTGCGATGACCCGAAGGAGAAGTTCTTCCGACCCTACTATTTCTAACCAATTCGCGGCCAAAAAAGCTGTGTTCGAAGCTGCTTTCCCTAACCGACCGTTCCCACAACAAGGACCACCGGGTGAACAGCAGTACCTAGCACACCTAGAAAGGGAAGAAGAAGTGAGAAGGGCAAGGATTGGAGCTCATATTGCTCGTCAGCAAGAACAAGATAGGTTGGCTGTACAGGCTGCTCAGATGATGGAGGCGCTCAGGAAGGGTCGGCCACCTTCGCCAGGGATGAGAAGTTATGTGGACGAAAAGACCGGAACGGAATATATAATTCGTGAGAAGGAGTATCAACCTCGGTCGAGGCCGATAGCTGGACCTTCCACTTCCAGGACACCGTCTTCTTTTGGAGGAGTAACGCAGGGAAGGGTGATTAGCGGAGGAAGTTCTACGAGTGGAAGTAGTAGATCTCAAGGACAATCATCGATGGAGGGAGAGGAGGAGAGAGGAAGAAGTAGAAGTAGGAAAGGTAAAGAGAGAGAAGATACGGAATCGACAGATACAAGAGGGTCTAAGAAGAAAAGAGGGAAGGAGTGAGTCGGTTGTGTGAGAAATGAGAGTTTCTGGTTAGAACGTCGTGAATGGTATTCTGTTAGCTTTTAACCTTGTACTTTGTATGTCCCATCCATCGCCTATTCGTCGTTGTACTGTAGCTTTTCTTCGAAAGGTTGAGATGTTGCTTGTTCAAGTTGGTTAGTCGTTGTATTTGGTGCATGTATCGGCTTGTTCATGCCCTAGATTCGCGTCGCCAAAATACACTGGAACAAGAAGGGAGGTGCTATGATCGGCGTAACATCTCATCGTCAAGCGATACATGCTCAAGAGGCTTATGTCGTAGTATCCGACTACAAGAGTTTGAGTTTTCCCGTAACGGTATTGATCAACCTTGCTGGACCGCTAAAATTGCAACACATAAGGAGGTCAGCAAATCAATGAGATTTGAACCGATATAGATGAGAATCAAGACTCACGGTCCAATCCCAACTATCGTCTTTGATCCAGGAGCCACCTGAGTTCGACCACTATGCGTGACATGATAGAGTCAGTACAACCGATGATGTACCGTGTAGCATCATCTGGATGCTCTTGAAGAGATCCTCTCGCATAGAGGTCAGAGGCAAGGGAGAAGAGTACTCACGCATCTCGTATAGTCCTTGCGCAGAGATTCAGACTCCTAGCTTGGGCTGCTAGGATCTCGAGCTCTTCGGTGTTGGCGCAACGTAATGCTATTTTGGGTTGACTATGATCCATATAGGAGAATCAAGATATGTCAGTCGGGATCACGTTGGGAAGGGGGTTGAGGGGGATGCTCACCCTTGATTCTGCCATGCTCTGAATAGCTATGTAAGCAAGTATGATATTAGCTTCAATCCCATTTTCTTGATTTCATCGCCCACACGTTCCATCCATCTTGACGCTACTTCCCTTCCGCTGCCCTCATTATACTCAGTATGACAGGTGATAACCCACTCACCCTCGGATTAGCCTCCTTGAGGGTCATAGCACAAGCCAGTGTCGCATGACCCGCCTGCGCAGCGATCTTCCCCTTGGTCATCTTCAGCTCATCATTCACCACCAAAACCAACTTCATCTCCTCCGAGCTGCTAAATTTGGTAGAGGTGAGGTCGGACGATAGAGCCGCGGCTGTATCTTCAGCATCTGATTCTGTATCTGTTCCTCCTTCTGATCCTGATGATTGACTTGGGAGGGATTTGGTCTTTTTGGATGAATCTGTGGGAGTGAGTAGAGAGGGGTTGGGGCGGGAGGAGAGGAAGGTGTGGACTTGATAGCCTGCTGCGAAGGCTATGATGGATATGACGAGGGGAGAGAGAAGACCTAGAACAAGTGAACATGAGTTGGCTCAGCATTCTCCTTTGGGGTTTGATTGCTTTGATGAGCTCACCGTCCATCCTTATCGAGGTCATATTTCCTGGCTCAGGACTTTCCGTCTATTTCAATCGTGATCACAAGGTATATATATGCTTGGGGAATCTTCAGTTTATGCTCCAGCTTAGCTCCTTTGGACATCTCTCGAACAAAATGTTGAGCGGAGGAGAGTAAAATGATGACATCATCACTTTTCAGCGCTTCACCTCTTGTGATTCGAAAAACGATCAAAGCTGTCTAGATGCAACATTACTTGATGCCTTTTCATCCTTCTACCGTATTCTCACTTTCACAACTCATCTAGACGGAGAAACAAAGACAGAACAAGATGTCAAAAACAGCATCAACCCCAACACCCACATACAGCACAGCCGGTACTGTCTCCGCGCCCATCGACTTGTCGGGGCTGAAAGGTGAACATACCAAGTTGGACTTGTCATCGTCGAGTAAAGGGAAGAAGGTTGTCAAACCTAATGTCAAGGTTACGTTGACTAGTCTGACGGTGAATAACGTGAGTGGGAATCTCTGATCTGCTCATCTCGCGAGGATCTTCTTCATCAGCATGAGTTGCTTGATGTCAGGTGTACCTAAACCTGGAGAGGTGATTTGATGGTCTGAGGTTCTAGAAGCTGATTATATATGTATATGTGCTTAGTCCGGTACATTACGAAGAATGAACAGCGTCGTCATACCTATTGTGTACTCTGATAAATTCTACAAGGAAGTGAGGGACCCATTGCTGGATGATGTGAACAAGTTAAGTGAGTATAGAACTAATTCGCTTTGATAGTGTTGTCCATCCTCTCGCCTGTCTTGTTCCCTTTCCCCCTTACCCTCGGAAAGGTTGAATGGCAGACATGTAGAGAGCATGTTCAACTTCGAAGATGAAGCATCGCATCGTATATGCTGACCTCCTTGATGCTATCATAGTCTACTACGCAGATATACCCGTAGGAGCTATCTGCTGCAAATTCGATAACCTATCCAAAGGATCCAAACAACCACCTACTCTGGTGATACTCACTCTTGCGTAAGTCCACTTCTTAGCCCTATTACCGTACCAACCACCATCAAATATGTACAACCAACGTTAAATGCCAACCTAAACCCAACCTCGCCCTTCCCAAGCTGACATTCCCGACCAACCCAGAATCCTCGCACCCTACCGATCACTCAACCTCGGCACCTCCCTCCTCCTCTCCTCCCTCAAAGCCGCTCTGCACCCTACCACCCCCCCTCCGCCCATCCCATCAGATAACAAGACCAACACCCGAGCTTCTTTGACCGTCGCTGCGCCCCGAGTAAAGGTGAATAGAGCATTGGCGCATGTGCAGGTGGGGAATGAGGATGCGAAGAGGTTTTATGAGAGATTGGGGTTCAAGGAGGTTGGAATGTGAGTTTTGATTTGGTTTAATTTCGGTTAAACAATTGTTAGAGATTCCTTTCTCCTCTTCGCCTTTTGGCTCACGCATTATTCTTCATGGCATAACATTCTTCAATTCCAAGCGAAATCATTCTGATGGTCGGACACCGATACCAGACCGTCATGGAATGTTCAAAGCTGACTATATTTTTTTGCACTTCGTAGCGAAGAAAACTATTACTCCAAGGTAGAACCCCACGGAGCTATCATAATGGTCTGCGAGGACATAGCGAAATCTCTGGGCGAGAGTGAACAGCCTAACGGATCATCATAAGGGTGTCAGAGACATGGGCAGCAGTGCAGTCAGTCTAGCATATGGTATGCATCGAGGAGTATATCGAGACTGGAGGAAGGAAAAGACCCGATTTCGTGGGTGAGAGTGAGGAGACATCGCTTGGTTTGATGGTATCTCACTCAAGTAGCTAAAGGTAGAGTAGAGTAGATGTCCAGCATAGACGTTGCATTGAAATTTGCATATGCAATCATTACATGCTATTGGCTTTCAATCTCGATACAAAGTCACTGGTTATCCACTTTAGGACCCAAATTGCTCGTATAGACCCCTGTCCTATCTGTCTATCATGCGTGATTACTTGACAACAATGCAGGATCTTTATACATCTACCACTCGGCATAAGTCAGGATCAACTCGACTGCCCGAACATCCATCTACACCGATAAGCAAGTATATGCGTACACAATATGAACCACAAACAATCAAACCACCAATCCCAGTCCCCTTGAACTCCTTCTTCATCGAGCACAGCCTAAAACACCCTCAATCCCCCCAAACCACTCAAGCCCTCCCCATCCACCTGGCCGATATCCACCTCCACCCTCTTCTCAGCTACAGCCCCACCCCCGCTCATACCCACCCCACCGAACAGGGACGAAAACAGCTCATCTACTTGTTCTTCGTGCCATCCGTTGGACAGGGGGATAGGTACGACAAAGTTCTGTGCTTTCTCGTGCACTGTGTATCTGCGAATCAAATCTGAAAATTCAGCTATGATCCCAGGGCATATCAAGTCGATCAAGATCGAAGGCAATCCTTCGACCAGATCGATCGATGGACATGGACATATTCGCTCACCTCAACTTTCGTCCTTTGCTACCGCCCCTTTCCTCCTCCCTCTTCTTCTTCTTCTCCTTTCTGAGATGCGTCAGATCAGCTGCTGGACCTGATCCAGATCGCGATTCAATGACTTCTCGAAGTAATGCTCGGTAGGCTGATTCTTCAGATTCCATGAGTGTTTTGTCGGAATCTCTCTGTGAATGACAATGAGCCAAGACAATCAGTCATATATTGGTGAGATATTACCATACAACCCGAACCACCTTGACCGTCCTCAGAGAAGTAAATTATGGAATAAGGAGATCAGTAACTCACCTTACTGGCCAAACCAGCTTCGATAGCCTCTACCACACCGCCCGAACCGCTCTTGACGCTTTGTAGGAACTTACTTCCTCCTGCTTGTTTTGATCCGAGCTGCAGGGACGCGGCTTGAATCTTGCTGGACCATTTGTTGAGGATTGGTAGGATCTGGTCGTGGTTGCTGTGAGAGATCGAAAATGAGTCAGTACCATAGTAGAATCATGTATATATATATCACAATCGATATCAGTGCGAGAGTATAAAATCTAGGTGCATAGCCCTTCGTCTAGACCATGTGGAACGATGCAGGATCTGACCAAGACAACTGAGATCAATAACTCACGAATCACTCAACTCCAAACTCCTCACAGCACTTTCCCTCCAATACTCCTCCTCATCGTACTCATCCCTCTTTCTCTTATTACCATCCCCCGGTTCGACCTCTGAACCAGGTAATACCAATCCCTCCCTCAAGGTGAACAGCCTTTCGTTCATCTCGCTTAGTGATTTCAGGATCTCCGCCTTCTTACTTGCCAGCTCACCCTCTGGGTCGGCTGGGTAAGCGTCGATCGATTTGGGGAGGGTGGTAGATGATGAGAGGGCTTTTTGGAATGTGATTCGGAGGGTTAGGAGGGATTCGAATAGGGCCTGGTTTGATGAGATTGGATTAGCATGTGCGAGTGAGATTGTAGAGATTGACGTTGAATGACAGATATCTTTGAGGATCAAGATGGGATTGCAAAAGGACATGCTCTTCTAGGGATCTCAAGGAGGAAGTGATCGAGATAGAAGATCATGATGATGTAGTCGTGTGAAGTAAATTGAGTATGACACCAAATCTAGCCAATCGCACTCACCTTCTGACGCCTGATCGCTATCCCTTTTTCAATATCCTTCGCTCTTGAATCTCGCAGCGAAGCCATCGGGTCTAGAGCCTTGTTTGAAGATTTTGGTTTCGGCTGGACTTCCTCTTCTTCGTCCTCCTCTTCATCTTGATCTTCATCTTGATCTTCATCGTCCTCTTCTTTATCCTCGTCCTCATCTTCCTCATCTTCCTCTTCATCCTCCTCATCGTCATCATCATCCTCCTCACTATCCTCAACCTCCCCAAAATTCATCCCCCCATCCTGATCTTCCTCCTCTTCGTCATCATCGAATATTTTCCTCCTCCCCACCTTCTCACCTCCGTACTTGACCCCTCTCAGCGTCCCTGCCGATCCCTCTCCAACATCATTCAACTGCATTCGTAGTCTCGAGGGCCCAACATCGAGGTAATGTTCCTTCCCCTCATTCGGATCGTCTTTTTTGGGTATTGAGAGGGAATCTAATGAGGTGTAGGCTGATTCCGGGTCTAGGGATTTGGGTTGGTTGGAGGAAAGCTTTTTGAGTTGGTCGGCTAGGGATAGTGACATGTTGTAGATGCTGATTCGCAATGGGTATGACTTGAGTATTTATGTAGGATCAATGTGATTACTGTCAGTCTGTGATGGTGTGTCTGATAGCTATATGGATGTTTTTCTGTGATGTTGTAATAGATGATGATCACAAGATAGAGTTAATGAAATACAAGATGGAAGATGGATGAAATGAATTTCAACCGGACCACCTCCATCTTTTCAACTTTTGATAATTTTGATCTTTTGTGTGATGATATTACCTAATTCGGTAAATTCCTTATGTAACGCGTTCAATCTCATGTTTGGTTTGAGCTGAGCTCAGCTGCAGCGCAGTCCAGTGTCCATCAACGGGTGCTTTCTTCAAATTCATCACTCTTCACCTATCACTCATCTCTCACATTAACGCCTATCTCATCAAGGTATCTTCTACGCATCCCTCCACCAAGCCAAGAGATCAGAGCCATACCGATCAACCACCATGTTCTTCCACCTCTCAGCACTTAGCGTATTCCTAATCATCGCATTCCGTATGTCCCCTCCATCTAACTACACCTCTTGGCATTCCCTCCTTGCCCCTCTCCCATCCCAACCATCATCAAATAAGAAAATGTACTGATATAATGGAAATGGGACCACAGTGATAGTATACTACCGTTCCCGTCTCCTCCCCCTCCTCTCGCGATACCTCCCCACATCCATCGTAGCAAGATTCACAAACTACCAACCCCTCCGAAACTTCTCGTTCTCCGATCAAGCAGCTGCGGGGATCTCGTCGAGTAATTTTGATTTGGAGAGTAATAATATAGCGGAGGGGAGTGGGGAGTCGAGGATGGGGTTGGACGAGGCTGGCGTGGAGGAGGTTAGGAGGATCATGTGAGTGGGGTTTTACCTTGAACTTCTTCATATCGAGGGGGATTGGGGACGAAAGGAATGATCTGCTAGGGATGTGAATGTGACTGAATTGGGTCGGACAATCAACTGCTCATCCCTTTTGCTGGATGTCAACAAGTAGTGGATGCAAAGGGTACTCATCATGTATCTGCCATTTGAGATGCTGATGTTAGTATGCTGCAATAGGGCTATCGAACGATGTACCTTCGACCAAGCTAGGTTGATAAGGCATAATAAGATCTTAGCTAAGAATGGGATTGCCCCTGATGGTGAGTACAGTACATCTCTGACCAGAGCCATTTTCATCATATATCTCGACTTATGCTAATCGAACCCGTATGGGCGGTGTAAAAGGCACACCACTCGACAGCAAGGCCATCACGAGACTATAAAGTTTGCAACCACTTCTCCTGGTCAATTCGATCAATGGCACCGTCGATGTGTATGTAGTCTGATGATTCTGTGGATCACATCGTTTCTTCGTCTTTCGTTTATGTTCAATAGATTATCCTCATTCGGTTTCCTCTTTTCTGTTTCTACAATTGGCTTGTACTGTTTCATTCGATGTTGATACGCCCAGATCAATGACCTTACTCCGCGATCAAGAAAATCTGAATATGAACATGTTGTTACATGGTATCTTCGTATAATGGTGTGGTACACGCTACATGTTACAGTACATGTCCAGATTTACTAAATGCACGAAGTTTCCTCGACCGAATCTACTTAGTGTTATACCTAAGCCCCATACAAATACTCGAAGAAACTCGGTTTATCTTCCCACCCCTTCCTACCCAACCCACCAGCACTTCTAAGCTGTACATCCCTATTCCTAACACTAATCTTCGGCAGATCGCCCAACCCCAAACCAGATTCGGATCCCGAACCAAAATCGCTCCACCCATCCAGCTCTGTCGGCGGTCGGGGCGGTAAAGTGAGACTATCCAACAATGAATAATCCGAATTCCCACCTTCGGACGAAGCGTATGCTGAGGATGAGTTTGATATACTCCTCTGCAACGGTACTTCCACTTCTCCAACTTGCGCTAATCGTAGATCGGAAAGACCCTCAGGTAAGGAAGTTAATGTCGTATCTCCCTCTTCCTCAAGGGAGTAACCAATCTCAGGTCCAGAGTCATCACCTCTTTCTGTCGCTGTATCACTACCACTCTCACTCTCCGTGTCGCTTTCTGACGCTGTGAATGATCCTGTTGATTCTGGACCGGATTGGGAGGACAGTTCCGAAGTTTCAGGTGTGAGGAGATTGTTGGATGTTGAGGAAAGACGCGGTTTGATAATGGTTGGTAGTATTATGTGAGTCAGGCGAATGGACTCGTTCGAGATGGTTTGGTGGGATTCACCTATAGCAATAGTAGGGGGTAAGCAATAAAAAAATGGATAGGTGAGAGCCGTGAGATTGAAGCGAATTACACGTTCAAGCAAGATAGTCGTGACTCACTCCATGATACCAATTCGTAATACCTCGCCAACAGATGAACCACCAATCTCTCAAATGGATCAACAACGTACCAACTCAGATGAGCAGGTGATCTTGAAATCTCCAGTATCGCCGAGACCTGACTTCCATCTTGTTTTTCTGGTAGGGAGGGCAACGACCCAGTGATCTGATGCTGGGCAGGTAGCCTTCTGCGATTACTTCCGCTGCCATTGCCATTCGTACTTGATCCCGATCCTGATCCTTCTCCATTCTTCTCAATGGGTATATCAACCAAAGTCTCATCAATAATCTTCCACCTCCTTCCTTCTCCGTCGGAAGAATGTCCATTTAAGTTGGTTACATCCCAATCACCGCCCAACCATCCTCTCATCTCCTGCTCTACACCTTGTACTAACCCCTCAACCCTCCTTCCCCTTTTCTTACGCAGTAATGCTCTGATCCCTTTGAGGGAAAGTTGAAAATTCCCATTGACCGAGTCTGCCGAGTTGTTACCCCTCTCTGGTGGGATCGTAGATGGGATAGAGGCTTTTCTTGGTACGGCGTCGGATGGGAAGATTGGTTTATCGACTAAGCGAGGTTGGAGTGGGACTGAGGGGTAGTAATCTGATTTCGAGGGGGGAGCTATATGCGGATTGGAGGTGAATGAGGCTATGGTGCGAGTACATCATCAGCTAGATGTCATCGGCTACGTAGCTGAGATAACAACACATCAAAGATGGTGTAATTGGATGTGTAGTCTTAAGAGATATGAAGGGACTAACCATTATCCAACCTCCTAATCACCCTCTTTCCCTTCCCATTCAACCTCCCCTCAATCTTCGGTTCCGCCCTGGCCTCTCGTCTAGCTTGAATACGTTCACGCTGTTGGGCATTGTGCGCTTCGACTTGTTTGAGAGTGGTGTTCTTGGGGTTTTGGAGGATCGCGGGAAGTCGGAGGCTGTAGATGGGGAAGTTCAGCATGATATCAGAAGGATTTGGATATAGTCGGGTGGCAAATCAGGTGAACTCTGTCAGATTGGTGGTACGAGGACTTACGGAGCTGGGGCTGAGGGGTCTATGGTTGACATCTTTCAGATTGCTTTTGGAGTTGCTTCTGATTGAATGAGGGATGTCTGAGGAAGGTGATTGATAGAACTGCACTCGATTATGATATAGGTTCTGATCTTATCAGAGTATCAGTAGTCGTTATCGATATCGACTTCGAAGATCGATCACCTCCACCGAGGAGATGCGTGTGCCTAATTGACACAGGGTACGGTACATCGCGTGCCTTTTTGGGTTGGTATCCTGACGGGGTGTCGACATGAGCTGAGATGGGATGACAGGCGAGTTCCTACATATCATGTTGATAGATCTACTAATACAATCATCACTCACAATACATACATACTATCAAGCCTACCTCGGGCCTATCGATATAGAACAGAAGCATACACAAATCACACAGATCGATCAGACTCATCATGGCAGCAGGGTTAAAGAGTGCGTGTCATGTTTCCCTTCATCCCATATCCAACATCCTTTGTGTGCGAGCGGCTACAGAAGACATGCGCTGACAGCTTCCTCTACCTATGATCTTCCATCTTCCCTATCTTTATGGTCTTTTCGACGCAACTATCCACTTCCTCAATCCCATCTACCTATACTTACCATGCCATTCCACCTATTCCCGCTCAAATCACCTATACCGCATGAACATCCCTTATCCCACCAATTAGCCGTCATCCTCCTATCGTTCGTGTTGGCTGCTGGGTTTCTCTTGGTGATTCTTAGTTGTGCGTTGTGGGCGAACTGGTTACCTTTATTAGTTGGTGAGTCACCTATTTTACGTTGCTCACGGTGAAACAGATGGAACGGGTTGATACCCCATATATCGTCATACACATGATTCTGAGATGGCAAGGCTGATACATTCACTTCCCACTGTAGCCCTCACATTCGTACTCGCTCCTTTACCCAATTCAATCTGCGCGAGATGTTCGAGAGCAGACGACCTGAGTCCAGAGTATAATTCTGCGTATGTCGATTTTGGGAGGTTCTTGACTGGTATGCTGGTGGTGAGTTTGGTGATCTCTCATGCTTACCAACAAGCATATCACCACGGGGATACCTTCATGATCCCATCCAATCGTATTCTGCCATCAATCAGAAATACTGGAAGTGCACATGTACAAATCATATTGAACGTATCTCATAACATACTCGTGCGCGATGCTGACCCTATGAATGGATGGTATAGACAACCGGTCTCTCCCTGCCCGTTCTCCTCGCTCACTCAAAACTCATACAACCTGCTGCATGTTGGATGTCAATAGCTGGAGGAGGGTTGGTGTACGGTACGATCCTGGTTTACTCGGGATGGTTCGGTGGAAGTTCGGATGATGAGGGGTGGTAGATGTAGATGTTTCCACGATGAGTAGAAGGAGGACAGTAAGATCGAGTGAAATGTCAATGTCGAGCTCGACTTGTGACTAGCTCATGAGATCGTCCTGTTACTGAAGTTCGGTAGACGTGGATAGTGGAAGCGAGTTTGGCTTGTACGATTATGCAAATATCACAAATAACAGTAACATGCTTTACGTCGCCCCTCCTCCTCTTTTCATGCTTTGACGCTAATTGACAAATCCAAAAGCAAAGCAGAATCCAGCTCAGTATCGTGCTTGGCGCAGAACAGTACTGTTAAAAGACTGGCGCATCGCAGTGACTGCAAGTGAGATAGGAAATGCGGTTCCTAATTTATGAATTGACAAGGTAGTACGCCACCCCCACTTTCCACTTTCCACTTTCCACTTTCCACTTTCCACCTTGTTACTCCGCGTTTCGTTTGTTGACAACTAACCTAACTGAGCACTGGACCCGTGACTTTGACCTACAAGTAACCAAGCTACTGCTACTGCTACTACTACTACTACAACAGCCAAGCAATGAGCATTGATCGCATCTCATCTCAACTTTTCTACTTGAGCTGCATACCATAATGCCATACTTGTAATTGTGTATATAGTATGTCAACAATTCAGAACCAGGCTTGACCCACTCACCCGCGCATCGCGGTGTAGCAACAATCCAGGAACGTTCATTCTATTTAGCACCCGACTGATATTTCGACTGCTCTGCTCACTCAACCTTCAACTGCGCCTTCTCTCCTATTCTATTTTCATCGCCTCATTCTATTATCGCATCTTCACAAACATCATCATCAATCTTACTTGACTCCATCGCATCGACGCGTACGTACAGGTCTATCCGACATCCATATCAAAAATCAAATTCAAAAAAAAAAACAGAAAAGAAGAGAAGAAAAGTGACGCCGGTTGATACTTCCGCTTGACCCAGTCACAACACTGCTTTTACGTTAGAATCCAACATTTGAAGAGAAGAGAAGAGCTTGTAGCGAGAAGATCAAGTCAAGTTTGCTTCTCCGATGATCCCATCTTGACTATCTACCACATCGTGATTTCTCTTCTTCGACACGCTGGCTGCAAGAGCTTCTCGACATGGTCACCACCCAATTATTCTTCACTGTCTTCTCTCTCCTCTCGCTTGCCAATGCCTCCTTGACCCCTGCTCATGCCCATGGATCTCATTTAACATCACGGAATATTGCATCTAGTAATCAGAATTCCAGGAGAGATGTCCTGCCTCAGCCTGGAAATGAAAATGGGAATGGGAAGGCTCGTGCATTGAAGAGAGGTCCGAGTATTGGTGTTGGGAGTGTTCATTTGGATATACACGAGGGTAGGAATGTAAATGTGAATCAGAAAAGAGCAGTCGAGATTAATGGGACGGAGGTGAACCTTGGTACTGCGCAGAAGTGAGTGGTCTTGTGCAGCGTTCAACTAAAAGCTCATGTCAATATCCCTGGGGTCAACGGATGATTATGTCCATGTACCACCAACAGAAGGAAGAACAATCGTCACTCTCTGTAACCCGATCAGTATAGACTATAGCTAATCCTCCAACAGCACATTCGTAGTCCCCATCTCAATAGGTTCACCCCCCTCCATCTACCCTCTGCAACTCGACCTAGCCTCGTCAGACATGTTCGTAGCATCCACCCTATGTAGCACGACCTCATGTCCTGCATCCCTTGGACCGAGTGTCAATGCATATTACGATGTATCAAAGGGGTCGAGCGGGTTTGAGGAGGTCAATGGGAATAGGACGTATTGGAATTCTAGTTATGCTGATGGGACAGTGGCGTCGGGTGTGGTTGTTAGGGAACGGGTTACGGTTGGGGAGGTCGTGCTGGATGGGCAGGTTATGGGTTAGTCTTTGCTTTGCTCTGCCTTTTCACGAACCCTTACTCCACCATGTACACTCTATTTGCTTCAGTGGAATAGACTGAATGGGGCTATAGAGGAGTGCTGATTGTTTATGTTGCTATGTCTAGGCTTCATCAACTCCACCAATCTCACATTATCCTCTCAGAAGATTTCAGGTATTCTAGGCTTGGGATTCCCCAGATTATCCGCTTTGTCCCATATCCTCCTAGACGAGCATCACGACACATCTTCTTCGACCGGTTCCTCCTCCTCTGCCTCCTCTTCTTCTTCAGCATCAGCATCTCAATCATCATCTTCCAGCCAATCCGCCTCTTCAGCCACCTCACCCTCTCCGACCTACTTCCCCCCACTTCTCGAAAACCTCGTCAGAACCCCTCATATCCCCTATCCAGTCTTCGCACTTGCCCTCGCTCCTCCATCTTCTTCTCCCAACGCAACTTCCACTTCATCCTCAGCCACATCGACCAGTACTACTCGATACCAAAACAAAATTGGCTCATTGACTTTGGGAGGAGTATCAAACCATTATATCTCGAATACAGCCGGATCAGGAAGGACACTAACCGATATAGAATGGCACGAGGTCATGCCCTTTGGAAGAGCTCGGTCATTCAGCAACGACTCGCAAGAGGCACTATCAAGGACTTTGACTGGTTCAGCTACTCCCACGTCTTCTGCCTCTCCTTCCTCTACCTCATCGTCCGACTCCAACTCCTCGAGAAGAAGGAGAAGCGAGGTATCTCAACTTGACAACTTACCCTCCAACCTAGATGAACTGGGCCAAGAAGAATACCTATTCTGGGCACTGGAATTGCATAACCTCTCATTGAACGGGACGGACATTCCTCTTAATTCCAGTTATGCGAATATCGGATTACCCTCCGTCGCGCTGCTGGATGTAGGGTTCAATGGGATTTCTGGGCCACAGCAGGACGTGGTAAGGCTTTTTAGTGGGATCACGGATGCGAGACAGGTAGATGAGGGGAGGTGGGTCGTGCCTTGTGATACGAGGATGACTATTGGGTTTTCGTTTGGGTGGGTTTGTGGTTTATTTCCCATTTCTTCTGATGAAGCTATGAGTTTCACATCAGAATAGACAAGGTGTACATCATGGTCGTTTCCATGTTCTTGTTCCGTCTTTACAGGGCAGATATATCAAGAATCTGGAAGTACAGTACAGATTGATGGCTGACATGGTATCGATACTTTCGCAGAGGTCGGTATATCCAACTTCAACCTTCCGATTGGATATCCACTCAGATCGACTCATCATCATTCTGCCTTGCTTGGCCAATCGCTGCTCCCTCGACGGGTGACGGAATGGATTGGCAGCTTGGTACGCCGTTCTTAAAGAAGGTGTACAGTATTTACAGGTTAGTTATCTCACAATTCTACTTCGTTCAGTATCATATAAGCTAATACTGGAGTGCAGTTACGGTATAAACGGTGTTCAAGCTCCCTTAGTAGGGTTCCTCCCACTCGAGGATAACCCATCTTCTACCTCTTCTTCCTCCAATCCAACTGAGACTGTAACCAGCGCAACATCGCTCAACCCCAACTCACCTACCCCAACCACAATCGAAGATCTACACCTCACAACAACAATTCGAACGGTCCTACCCAATGCTATCCTCCCCGATCCGACGTACACTACACCAGAATACGTATACTCTGCCACTCCCACGTTACTACAGCAGGGTATAACGCAGTATCTTGGTCTGGCGAATAACTCTGCATATACTGTTCAGGAGGTGCCTGTCATTAGTCTGGATAGTGCTGCGACGAGTCGGATAGCTAGTATGGCTGGAGGAGAGAATGGAGGGTCTGCCGCGACGGGGGGGACTAGTTCGGCGAGCAGTACGAGGTTGAGTATCGGTGTGGGTGTAGTAGGGTTGGGGATGGGGGTGGGTATGGTGGTGGGTATGCTCGGGTTGGTGGTGCATTTGCTATAACATGATTGTTGGAATTGCAAAGTGGGGAATGTCTTCTGTCTGAGATAGACTATTGATGAGTCTTATGGTAATCTGTATAATTAATCGATCAGTAAATAGTAATATAGCATTTCAAGCTTGGTAGCATTGATCGTAATGATCCTATGGACAATTCATGTATTTCGAATACGTTATCTGATGTCTCTTGTCTGCGGCAATTGCAGATGCATCCATGTCCATATCCATATATCCTTTGATCATCCTCACCACTGGACTAATACAGAGAGAGAGTGGGTGTTCAGCCGTTACCCCATGGGGTACAGCTCGGATCCGAAATTGAGATTTCAGTCTCGAGATGGGATGGATGGATGGATGTCATTGCACTCACTCGATGTGTTGAGATTGATACATTTATGTTCACCTTCTATATACATACCTCCATCTCCTCATCTTCGTTGTGTTATATCGATTTGCATCCTTCTTATCATATCCTATCCGACATCACTGCCTCCCTTGCTTCGATCGCAGAACAAGCATATCCAGCGTTCTTGTAATCTGATTACCGGTACCTCGACTTCAATCCTTGACTCTTGAAATCGTAATCATGTCAGCTCAAAGCCACCTCTCCACATTCTTCGACCCTCCCTCCTCATCAGGTAGTAGAGAATGGGAAACGCTATTAGAGAGATTAGAGCTCGCTCAGTAAGCTTCCATTTGTCTTTCAAATCTCGGGGTTTGTTGTACGAGCTTAGCTTACATGATGTATGGTTTCGTCGAAATAGTCCAACGATCAATGACCTTGACGAGCCGGAGGAGATAGCTGAGGCAGTGTATAATACTATCACCTGGCCTAGTGTTTTGGATTACCTACCTTCGGATGACGCTGGGCCTTCTACGCCTAGTGCACCGCAGGTGAATGACCAGATCACCAGTACTTCTCTGCAGGATGGTGCGAGGAGGGAGGGGGTCAGAGGGGATTTGGTGGGGAGAATACAGAGGTGAGTTCTATCGTCGTCCGGGAGCTGGATCTATTCGTGATGCCTGAGATGTGGGGCCTGGTATCTCATATTCAAGTGACTTCGGGGATTCATCTCGATCACATTGCCATGCGATTAATACCATACCGATCGAGCTAATTCCACTCTCTTGCTCACACGTAGTCACCTCCCCGTACCCAGCACATTCACCTCGCTTGTGACCTTACTATCAGGAACCAAGAACAACGACGAGATACAGTCTGAACTCATCGAAATTATGGGATTCGAAGGTGATGGGTTGGCATTGGTGGAGGAGATCTTGAAGCCCGGGGCGAGGGCGATGATTGTTGATGAGGTTGGTGGAGGAGGATCGTCCGTGAGTGTTTGTTGGCTATACAACTGAACATTCGGAAACATAAAATGGATCTGGGGTGAAGGAGAGACTATCATATCCCATGTTTTTACATCGCCCACCTCACAATCCTCAACTTGACTGACGCTTACATTCATCGCTGATTATCAGAAACCCAAATCCCAATCATCACCATCCTATCTCACACACAACAGAATGTCAGTAAAAGCAGGCAAAGGCAAAGAGAAGAAACATCAAATCAACATTTCAGATGTGATAGGTTCTGCAGAAGATGTGGAAAGGAGAATACAGGAACAACTGGAAAGGCCCAAGGCTATGTTCTCGGAAGATGGTCCGGTAAGCTCGCCCTTTCTTCATCAACCAAACTGATACACGAGCTTATTCGCTGTGATAGCGGATGTTCGAGCAAGAAGTGCTACCTCATGTGTATACCGCTACTGGCTCGAAAGCTGTAAATACCTCTTATGGGGGCAAGATGGCTTTACCGATGGGTACACAAAGACATATCAACGATGTGAGTTAGCTACTTTGATATGATCTTCCAGTCAGGAGATAGCTGATGAATGGCACGACTCTAGAATTTCGAAGAAGTCACTGTACCTCCCTCAAACCCTGTACCGCCAAAGAGAAATGAAAGACCAGTGAAGATCGCTGAGCTGCCACCATTGGCAAGAGGATGCTTTGTGGGTCATGTACTGGCTAGATCTTCTGCGATAAGTACAAGTAGCTAATCACCTACATTGCATCACAGAAATACGTCGAGCTCAACAGAATGCAGAGTGTTGTACAGCCAACTGCTATGAACACGAATGAGAATATGCTTGTTTGTGGTGAGTTGTTTGATTAACGTCGTTCGTATCTACGCTGACCACTCGTTCGTAGCTCCCACTGGTGCTGTAAGCTATACCCCTTCATGAGGCGAGTCAAGGTGTTCTCTGCGGTGCTGACGGCCTCCTGCGATTGTTAGGGTAAAACGGACGTAGCGATAATGTCAATCATCCGAGTCCTATCCCAACATGTGATACCAGGCCCTTCTACCCATCCATCAGGGTTCAACCTGAACAGAGACGCTTTCAAGGTCATCTACGTTGCTCCCATGAAAGCCTTGGCAGCTGAGATCGTCGCCAAGTTCGGTAAAAGATTAGCATGGCTAGGGGTGAAAGTGAGAGAGTTGACAGGAGATATGCAGATGACACGTCAGGAGATCAACGAGACTCAGATTATCGTTACTACACCTGAAAAGTGGGATGTAGTTACTAGGAAACCTACCGGTGAAGGCGAATTGGCCTCGGTGAGTCCCTTTCAGCTGCTCCTCCCTGGTACAAGTCTTGATAGCTAATGCCTCGAGGAGTACAGAAAGTCAAGCTTCTTATCATCGATGAAGTGCATTTGCTGAATGAAGACCGAGGTGCGGTTATTGAGACCATCGTGGCTAGGACCTTGCGGCAGGTAAGTAATGGTGCTGCACGCCCATTGATGTAAACTCACCGATCATATTTTGGTTGAATAGGTCGAATCTAGTCAATCCCTTATTCGAATTGTCGGGTTAAGTGCTACATTACCAAATTATATCGACGTTAGCGATTTCTTAAGGTGAGTCCAGAGAGGAATACATTCGCTTGGTCATTAGCTGACTTCCTATACAGAGTCAATCGATATCAGGGACTGTTCTTCTTCGATGCTTCTTTCAGACCTGTCCCACTTGAACAGCACTTCATTGGAGTAGCTGGAAAACCTAGATCTCAGACGTCAGTGAGAAACATGGATCGAGTCGTGTTTGATAAGGTAAGCCAGTTGAATTGTGCGATGAAGTCATCATCCTTGTAACTGACATCACTCGTGAATAGGTATCTGAATTGGTCCAAGAAGGGCATCAAGTGATGGTATTTGTTCATGCTCGTAAAGAAACCGTCAAGACTGCTCAAAAGCTCAAAGAAATGGCAATTGAAGAAGGCGTGTCGACATTTTTCGAAACTATGGATCACCCCAAATATGGTCTGTACAAGAGAGATATCGGAACAAGTAGGAACAAAGAGATGAAAGAGCTGTTTGAAAGTGGGTTTGGTATACATCATGCGGGTATGTTGAGGTCGGATAGGAATATGATGGAGAGGATGTTTGAGGATAATGCTATCAATGTGAGCTGCCTTTCTTGCTTTGGCTCGATCGCGTAAATATGACAATAGCTCATATGGTTTGACTGTGAATAGGTCCTTTGCTGTACCTCAACTTTGGCGTGGGGGGTAAACCTTCCGGCCCATGCTGTTATCATCAAAGGTACTCAGGTTTATGATAGTAATAAGGGATCTTTCATGGATTTGTCCGTTTTGGACGTACTGCAGGTAAGCTACGGTGCTTAGAGGATCAAGTCAAACTTATAACATGCTATTTGCAGATATTCGGTCGAGCTGGTCGTCCAGGGTACGAGACTAGTGGTGTTGGGTATATCTGCACGACGCAGGATAAGCTGGATCATTACTTGCATACTATCATGGCTCAGGTGAGTTGAATATAGGACTTCCATCCCGTCTCTGGCAGCTGACATGATAATGAATAGCATCCGATCGAATCCAAGTCAGTCATTGAGAACTGTATTGGAAAGAATATGTGACGCAGCTGACGCCCTAACCTAGATTCATTCCCGGTATGGTCGATTCGCTGAATGCGGAGATATCTCTCGGGACAATCGCAAATGTATCAGAAGCTATACAATGGCTGGGTTACACATATCTGTTCGGTAGGTATCTGATTCGATTGCTCTGAAGACTATCGCTGACACCTCTTACTACAGTGCGAATGCGAAAAGAACCTTTCATCTATGGTCAGTCGACTTGTGAAGTGCATTGTGACACTAGCTGATCTTTCATGCTATCTATGATTATAGGAATGCCTCACGATGTCACGAAAGACGACCCGCAACTGGGAAACAAAAGAAACGAACTCATCTCCCAAGCTGCTCGATTACTTCAATCTGCTAAGATGATTCGATACGATGAGATTGCCAATACTTTTGCTGTTTCTGATTTGGGAAGGATCGCTGCGAAGTACTATTTGAGATATCAGACTATCGAGGTGTTTAGTGAGTACAATAGATACTATGCTGCATGACTCGAACCAAGCTGATACCAAATCTGCGATGTAGACACGAAGTTCAACCCTAGGATGAGCAACGCGGATTTGTTCCAGATGCTGTGTGAAGCGACCGAGGTGAGTTGCCATCTCAAATTTGTCATTGAGTGCAGTGAAGTTGAACAACTGACATCCTTGCTCAGTTCGACCAAATTCAACTTCGAGAGAACGAGGTGGAAGAGCTTGAAGCTATAAACAAGAGCGACGTGATCCCATTGGAGGTTGCGGTAAGCTCTCGTATACGTAGATATATACGAACTCGAGCTTACAATATCACATAGGGCGGCGCTACAGATAAGCGTGGTAAAGTCAATATATTGCTGCAAGCTCATGTCTCGAAAGTGTATATTGAGGATTTCGCTTTGGTATCTGATGCTGCTTATGTAGCTCAGGTGAGTCTGCCACCTAAGACGAGTGACGACTCAACAGCTGACGAGGTCGTCATCAAACAGAATGCTGCCCGTATCATTCGAGCGTTACTGGAGATAGCACTTAGTCGACATTGGGCAAATTGCGCTTACCTCCTGGTCGAACTCAGTAAATGCATCGAGCAGAGACAATGGGTATATGATCATGGACTTGCTCAACTCAACATACTCCATCGAGATACCTTACACAAGCTCAACCAATACACGACCGACGACATGACAATAGCAGATTTCCGAAATATGTCTGCGGCAGAATTGGGTGAATTCATTCATATGAACGAGAAACATGGTCAAGCTGTTCTGGACGCCGCCAACATGTTCCCTACGATCGGTATGACATACAAGCTCCGTCCGATCAGCCATGATCTACTTCAAATCAGCATCAAGGTCGAACCTCAATTCAAATGGAATAACAAGGTATCAGGTGGGAGTGAGCCATTCTACGTCTGGGCTCAGGACGAAGAGGGTCTAAAGATATATCAATGGAGAAGCGTTAGAATACAACCTACCACTTCGGTCATAGAGCTGGACTTCATCCTACCATTCGACGATACTCCGCCATCATCAATTTCCATCGTATCGATATCAGATAGATGGTTATGGTCACACGAACAGATCACAATTCATCTCTCCGATCTTGTCATGCCGCCTCCGCCACCACCTTCTACGGATCTTCTAGATATCCCCTTCCTACGTTTGTCGTGCTTCAACGATCCTACCCTCGAAGCGGCTTATAGGAATACAATGACGACGTTGAACAGCATACAAAGTCAGGCATTCTGGACGATGTATAATACTAGTGTCAATGCTTTGGTTGCTGCGCCGGTCGGAAGTGGCAAGTCTTTCTTGGGTGAAGCTGCGATCTGGTAGGTCAGAATCATGCACGGTTGATTATCAAAAGCTGACAGTACCTTCTGATAGGAATGCCTTCCGACATAACAAGGAAGGATTGGTTCTAGTCATCGTGCCTCAACATCACGCTGTACATGAAAGGGCAGCTCGGCTACGAGCGATATGTCCAAGAGGGAAGAATATCGATATCCATTCGTTGGTCGGTCCAGCGGACTTTGGCCGGCTCTCGACACCTAGAGGTGTTATTGGAGTGACTACTCCCTTCGCATTGCTCAATTGCGATAAGATCGATGAGATCCTCACTTCATCTAGGCTTGGTCTTTACGTGTTCGAAGATCTACATCTTCTCGATGAGATGTACGAGCTGTGTATAGCCAAGATACTTTCCTTCGCTCGATCTCTCCGAACGAGGATTGTCGGTATAACTTCATCGATTGATGATCCATCTACTTTGGCTACTTGGCTGGGATTAGATACCATCGCACCCCCTCCCACCGATGGATCAACCGAGGCTATCCCCATCCAACCTCCGGCACTGTACAACTTCACCCCCGCCGATCGGGGCAATCCAATCTCCGTATCCATAAAGCCATTCACCATACCTCATGGTCCCACCCTCCTCCGATCCATGATCAAACCCACATACGACATCTTGAAAATCGTACATCATTCTCAGGGCGGTGCCATCGTCTTCGTCCCATCCCGTCAAGCATGTATAAATGTCTCGAACGATCTCGTCACTCAATCAGGGACCGAGATGGATCTGGATGGATTCCTGACTACTCCCAGAGATCACGTCGAACCATTACTTGTTGGAAGATTAAGGGATAAATCGCTCTATGAACCTATCTTACATGGTATAGGCTACATCCACTCCAATATGAATTCGGGGGATCTAGCATTGGTATTAGAATTATTCGCTAGTGGAATTATCAAAGCCCTGATTGTTCATAGGGTATTATGCTGGACTTTACCAGTCAAAGGAAATACAGTGGTAGTCATGTCTGCTCAGTATACTCTGACTATACCTATCCCCGGTGGACGGAAGACCAAAGATGGGAAAGAACTATACGAAAGAAGGATAATCAATTACAGTAATAAGGAACTGGTGAAGATGCAGGGATTCGCTTCTATCAATGCTTCTCCACTAGGACAGGGAACGGGAGGAGAGGCAGGAAGGATGTTCATAATGTGTCAAGGGGAACAACAAATCTTAATTAGCAGAGTACTATCTAATGGATTAGAGCTCGAATCAACCCTCCCGGAATTATTACAACGTCTACTTAGATCAGGTCGGGATAATAGGATTGAAGGAGTATTGAACAAGATCATCGGACGTTCAAGGACTGAGGCTCAGCAGCAAACAGGACAGGCCCATCGATTGAGGGTTCTGGATCTTAGGAAGAGGGATATGATGGATTTGATCAATTACTGTTATCTCAGGGAGAGGATTAAGGTGAATCCGAGTTATTACGATTTGGCGGTGGGTAGCGATTATTCTGTGGGGGTTAGTAGATGGGTTGATAGTTGGTTTGAAGGGGTTGATGGGGATGATGGGAAGGTTGATGAAGAGAGAAAGGTGAAGGGGAAGAAGAGGGATGTGAACGGTGCGGTGAATGGTGCTGGTGATGGTGCGATTAATGGTGATGGTAATGAAGAAAAGGATGAGGTGAATGGGGATGAAGAGGGTGATGAGGTGGATATGAATGATGGTAGAGAAAGAGTAGCAGTGGTGGGTGATCAGGTTAATGGTGATATTCATGAGGTAGGGGAGAAGGACGGTGAGACTTTTGAGAAACATGGGGAGGAGTAGATTAGATGGAGTTGCATTGCATTGACAAAATCATATGCATTCTTGTAGATAGTTCAGATTGGACAAGAAGGCACGAGGTGAGACGCATGTTCTACGAGATCAGCAAGATATATATACATATTTCAGTATATGGGATACCCCTTTCAGAAGATCACGAAAGTGAGTTGAATGTGAGATTGTTGAAAACTAATTGATTTGTCACTACTGCACATTTCGTTCAACCTGATCATCTGTTGAATCTACTTTTACCTTTTTTACCTTATTCAACCTGGAGTCCCTACTTGTATCGTAGCTCTATCTGGTGAATCCAATATTCGTAATGGTGACACACAAGTCAATCAGGGCATTCAGTATCTTCCTCGTTTTCGCTATGGGGCAATTATCGAATTTATCTTCCAGTTCTTCTGCGAGAGAGAACAATCAGAATTAGCTACTGTCTGGGATTCAACAGAGTGAAGCGAGATTCCAATAACGACAGAGAGGCTAAACTCACCAACGATCAATGACACCACATCCTTCCCGTGCAACACTATACTCAGGTATACCAAGACATCCTCCATCATTTCCTTATTGATCCTGTCTCCATAACTTGAAATTGAAAACTTCAAGTAGGTTCTGAAATCATTGAACCACTTGGCCTGTCGATTCTCTTTGGGTCCTTTGTATAGGTTACCGTCCCTGTAGTCCATGATATGCATCTTAAGGCCTTGGTGAGTGGCGGTCTTCAAGAATTGCAGGATATCAGAAAGATCCGATGGAGAGATACCGATGTTGCTCGTAGCTAATTATCAGAATCAATAATGATCAGATTGTATTATCCACGTGGAATCAGTTTGGTCTCTGATGTCTCGAGAACGATGGAGTGATAACTCACATAATACCTCTTTCAACCGGACCATCGCCGCACCGTCCTTTTGAAGCATGTGATCGCTGAAGAATGCACTAATCACGATACCCAGCTTGTCTTCCAAGCTCATACGAGGTCTGTCATCTTGCTCGTCTTCGGTAGATTTTTCCGGGTGTTTACCTTGGAGAGACGAGTTGAGCTCGCTAGCCTTGACAAGGGACGAGGTAAACGGTATTGGGACTGGAGGTATGAGGGGTAATGAGTTCATAGCTGAGTTGTTGTTGTTGTCTCTAGACGATCCATCGGCTCTAGGGTAAGTTCGACCATACCGTTGGTCGCTATCGTCCCAAGTTGGAGCTCGGAGGAAGGGTGTCGCTCGGGATCCAAAGGACGCAATAGAGAAGGTCGACTCGGCTCTTTCACTTCGACTGTTATTCATCAAATGGTGACCTGAGAAGGGGGTCTGACTAGGACGGACGAGTGATCGAGTGACACTTGTCTCACGGACAGTTGAGGGAGTCGGAGAGGACGTAGGAGAATCATCAGAATCAGAGTCTGGATCGACATCAATAGCCTACCACCTGGATTAGCAGTTATCAGACAGAGATCAAATGAACACTCAATTACTCACGACGTCGGCCGTTGACCCTCGGATTTTCCCTCCGCCCCAGAACTCCACTTCATCATCGTCATCATCCTCAACAGTGGCAGATCTTCTATTGGCTGAGGAAGTATCAGATCCGGCAGCAGGAGTTTTGTTTTGGCCCTCTGCACCTGAGGCGGTTCTAGCACGTACTTCCGCCAATTTGGCTCGGAAGGCAGCGGAGGACGATATGGAGGAAGATCGGGGTCGACGAGGGGTTGAGGAAGCTCTTCTCCTTGGTAAAGGGGTGATAGTCCTCGATCGTCGGACGAGCGAGGTAGACGGAGGGGTGGGAAAGGCCTGAATGAATGTATCCTGTCATCAACTCATGAGCATAGGGTTTGGTCAAAGAAGGAAAAGGGCAATTCTCACCGAAGAACCACGTCTCGGAGTCTGGGTCATAACGTCAGCTTAACTCATTTTTTACACAGAATCACAGAAGTAGACTTACAGATAGTGAGGTTGAGATACCAGGTTCTCGTTTAACGTTGATCACACCAATATCTGCCCGTGGGGCTCGTATCATTCGTGAGTTTGCTCTCGAAGGAGTTGCCAATACCACAGGACCCGGAGGTCGTCGGACTACCAAGGCAGTTGAAGGAGTTTTTGGGGTAGGCGGAGGGGGAGGAGGCATGATAGCCTTTCTCGAAGGGGTAATCTACAATAGCGTCAGCGTCAAGTCAGCTTACGGAAAGAGGCGGACGCAGGGAGTAGAGAATTGTGTGATCACAAGGATAAATGGATTTACTCACCGGAGCCATGGTTGAAATCAGAATCGAGCTGATGTGATCAGCCGAAGTGGTTCACAATAGTTTACAGTAATTGCAATAAAGCTAAGGATGTATTGGTGGATGGTATGGTTGAGTAATGGAAGTCGAAAGTAAGTTTGGGTAAGAGTGAAGAGTTAGATAGACCAAGCGAGAAAGAAAGAAGAAGAAGAAAGTGTTATGGGTAAGAAGTCAATGAACCTATCGTCAGTACCAGCTTTATACCTTTTTTCTTTCCCATCCTTTCGACCTAATGTTCATCCTCCCACCACCCCAATTTACGCCCCACTTCTTCATGTCCATCCAGATGAGACATGCTCGAGACTCTGTTCAAACAAACCTCTGCTCCCCTGCTCTGAATTTTGGATGAATGCTGCGCTTCATTCTCGGTTCACCGGTCATCGGTCAGTAGTCTTGACTACCATCAGCAAACCGAGATAAGTTGATACATGCGATATAGGTAAAGTCAGACAACGAATATTCAGATCGGAGGAGAGATAGAGGAAAAAAAGTGAAAGAGGGGAGGATTAAAGCTTGGCTTTTGCACCCTGTTAGAAATAATTATATCGTCAGCTCAACGGTTTGGGACAATTGGTTAGCCTGACAACTGACCTTCAAAACTCCATCGAGTTTGGTCTGTTATTCAGGATATCGTCAGCTCATCATTCTCACTGGACTGCGGGTGTTTCATGAGAGCTGACTTACCGCGAGCATGACCTACAGAATGATAAGAGGTAAATCGTCAGCTCGACCAGACTGTTTTGAGAAGGTTGAGGGCGGCAGCTGCTCGACACTCACATTACCCTTGACTTTCAAACTTCCAGTCATGAATGCCTTTTGAGCGTTGACTTTACCGTCGGCGAGACCGATGAACGTGTCTAAGTAGTGAGTCAATATAGGTGATCTGCAGCTCTGCACACAGCCGTGAGAAAGGCACTTACCATCACTGAGTGAGATTGAGACATCTACAAATGACGATCAATGATTAGCGTGATTGATTATTGGAGAGATAAACTGATTGGGTGAAATGTCAAACACACTTACCAGGTTTCTTGGCGGGTCCTTTAGTCACGGTACCGTCCTTCTTCAAGTCGATGCTATATCAGTACAATTATGGATCAGCTGTATGACCAAAGATGAGTAGGGGACCAACAGCTGGAAAAGACCTTACACCCAGACAGCTTCTTTTCCCTCAGAGTTCTTAACGTTGAGTTGGAAGATACCGTTTGTCTATGCAGTAGTGATCAGCACCTGTTCTCATACAGGCCTTCCTACTCGAAATCCACCGCAGGAGAGGAAGAGAACAAGAGAGCGAGAGAGCGAGAGAGCGAGAGAGCGAGTCGAATCCCGTGGGATATTAGTTGATCTATTGCTACTTCACTCACCTTCTTGATCTGCGCTTGTTTCTCCTTATCAGGCATCTTCTCAAAAACAGCAGCGAGGGCCTACCACGGAGAGAATACTGATAAGCTATATTCTGGATCGGATCAAGTGAACTTACAGAAAGGACGTCGCTAGTCTATCATGGTAGTATCACGTATCAGCTAAGTCTCAACCCGGATTCACATACCACCAAGCTGGAGGAAAAATCAAACATACCTTGAATCCTGGTTCTTTGAGGTCTGACATGATGATTGCGGCTTCTTCTCGGTCTATTCAGGTAAATGATAGGTGGTATATGCAAGATGTATAGCTGATGTTCGAGTAGTAAGTGATCTTAAGCAAGTGAAGAATGATACAATCAAGCAGTCATCCATCCCAATTGAATTGATTTTATCTTTTGCTGTTGTTTGATTCCTCGTATCGTGTACACCGGTGACGTTAACCTCCTCAACCGGACAAACCTCATTGTTTAAGCATGTTCATATATACCATTTACACACAATCGTAATCTGCTGATCACACTCAAATGCTAATCATTCCTAATCACCTCGTGTTTACCGGTTAATCAACAAAATCAGATAACCGACATGTTCACTCTCGATCCTCTCGTTATGTGTTTCCGCTGGAATCTACTTAACTTGCAGGGTGAGTCACACTTCGAGAAGCTGATTTGATTCCAGCTAAACGATTGAATCAAGAATCGACGTCATGGTGGAGTTGAGATGGTATGTCATTTCCACTCTGCTTTGAAGGTAGAGCATTACAAGCTGGAGAGGGGAGGCGTAGCGAGAGAGCTATGTCATACCATGTATGCAAGGTGATATATGTCGAACAAACCATCTAGATCTCCCTTCTTTCTTCCGCAACCTCGTTCAGCCAGAATAGTTCAACATATACTTGATCAATGTCCAGTATCCTTCCCAACGTATTATCAAGCTCATCATCCAACATGTCAGTAGCTGATGAGATTCCCAAATCGAATGAGGTGTACGTGACCAAGAGAGGAGCGAAGTTGAATTTGGAGGAGATCGGGCCTAAACCTACTAAGAAGGTATGTTAACAGTCTACCGGGGGAACGAGGGGGTGAGTGAGTGAGAGGGTGAGATGTGAGATGAACGTCAAGATGCAGCGAGATGATGAGATGCTGAGTATATGATTGATGGCTATAGGTCGCTCTTATCTGCTGTATGGACGCGAGGATCGAGTGAGTTCGACCCGATTTCACAGATAATTGACCCGACTTGTCATTCCGAGGTACTCCTCTCGTCTTACTGACTGATACACACCCAAAATCCACAGCGCATTCTCAGCGTTCGGCCTGAAAGAAGGCGAGTCCCACATAATCCGAAATGGGGGTGGTCGAGCATCCGACTCGATTAGAAGTTTGGTAATAAGCCAACAACAACTGGGTACAGATGAGATCATCATAATGCATCATGTAAGTGTCACACACAAACACCAGAAACGTAAAGCTGACAAGTGGGAATATCATATCTCCTCTCATCTACTACCTTACTCGCTCACAACATCTACCAACAAACAAACCCAATGATGGACTCCGATATTGATATTTTCCAATACTCCCCACCCACCCTCAGACCGACTGCGGCTTCTTCACCTTCTCCGAATCAGAATTCCGCTCGACCCTCAAATCGAACGGTCTGCCCGGTCCCGACGTAGATGCCATGTCGTTTATGCCGATGTCTTCGGATGATATTGATGATAACGTCAAGGCTGATGTGGAGTATCTGAAGAACCATCCGCTGATTAAGAAGGAAAGTAAGGTCAGTGGGTGGGTGCATGAGTTGAAGGATGGGAGTGTTAGGAGGGTTGTGTAGGGTGTGGGTTTGAAGGCTGAATGGCAGTAAGGAAGGAAGATGAGTTGGTACACTGTAGTCGTATTTCAGAGTATGCAATATGTATATGATATGTCGACGATGGTCACGATAGATTTGTATATTCCCCCAAAGCCATCTAACACCTTTGGCAGGTAGGGGAGGAGAACCCCATAGTCCAAGTCGCGCCAACCCCCGCGTCACCTCCTTACGGTGTTCTCAAGTCCCACCCTCCATACTGTAGCAAGAACGGAGAACAGCATAGTACCGCCCCGCCAAACCCCGCCAAGGCGAACTATGCGTTTCTCTCCACCCTTTTCCACAGAACTACCCCCGCCGAAGTCCGCTTCTCACCATATAGTGTATAGGAAAGGGGGAAACGAGAAGAGATTCACATGCCTTGCTCTTCTGTACCCGGTTATACCCACCGAATAATGCGACAGAAATCAGCATAGCCTACCCCACCAACTTCCAAGTTATACAGCTCTTAGAACCCCTATCCTCTTTCGAACGATTCACATTTGCATCTGCATCTTTGCATGAGCGATATATCTGGTGAATTCCCCATTTATAGGGTCTTTACTAGTACCACTATTTTTGACAAAATCATAAAAACGTTAAGCGTAAGACGAACACCGAAAAGACCCAGAAGGATAAGGAAGGAAAGGGAAGAAAAGACGGGGTAGGATATCATTTGATCCTTTTTATATTCTGTTCTAGTTCACTTGATAAAGCTGATAATATACAATAATATTTAACGATAGTACATGTTTTATACTCTCACGACACCAGCACATCCACTTATCACTTTTATTTCTTATTCCCATTGCTAGTACTAGTACCCCGCCTCTTGAGAATCTTCATCAACCACATCCTCCTTAGACTATCCTTCTTGATTGCCAGGTACGTATCCCCCGAGTTCATATTACTTTCAAACTCGTTAAAGATCTCTATCAACTCTTCGTCCCCCAATTCAAACGTTTCTTGCTGGTTTTGTACCGCCAGTATAGCTTTGGTCAGACGTTGCGATTCTGATAAGCCAGCGTTGGTAATTTCCATCGGCACTGGTACACCCACACCCACTCCCGCCGGCCCATTACCATTCCCATTTATCGATACCCCCGTCAACCCCTGGATGTTAGACGAGGATCCACTAGGAGTAGAAGTGAGAGGAGTGAATTGTCTGATGATACCACTGGAAGGTGCCGGGGGAGGCGTCTGGATCATCGAAGGTTCCAACAGATTCTGATGAGTATGTGTAGTAGGGGCGGAATTGAACTCAGGAGAGTGCGGTACATTTACCATGTTAAGCTGTGAAGTTGATGATTGAGATGGCTGAGAATGAGGCAGGTAGAATTGTTGAGGTATAGTATGTGCAGGTGGGAGGTGATGTTGCTGAGGGTTCATGTGTGGGGTATGGGTATGGTTCGGTGTCATCTGCTGCTGATGACCGAACTGACCGGGCATGGGATGTGGTTTGTGTTGGGAGTGGGAGGGACGTGGTTTCTTGGGTGGACTGCCGGATGATATAGGTAGATTGTGATGCATTGCATTTTGAGGTTGACCCGGACCATGGTTGGTGTTGATTGTTGGAGACAGGATGGAGGGATCGAATGGTAATGGGCGTTTTTGGCCGAGATTGAATGACTGGGACTAGTGAAACATTTGGAGTCAGCTACGTTATTTGACTTGAATCATCGCATGAGAGTGAGGAGCGGGTACGAGATGTTCACAGGACGGAGTGGAAGTGCTTTGAAGCAGAAATCCTACCCACCCCATCCGGCATCCCAAAAGCATTCTCAAACTCCCCTTCTCCATTCCCATCCTGATCACCATTCCCATTGACATTCTCCGTATGGCCTGTACTAGCAGACCAGTTGTACACATTCTGATCATTCTGGACTTGCAGTTGCGCCATTGCCTCGGCAGTGGTAGACGGATCATTCATATGGTTGTGTTGATACCCATTTCCGTTTCCATTGCCATTTTGATTATTGGAAGTGGATGTAGTGCTCAACGATAACATACTACTCGCATTGGATATCGAGCCCAGGCTTGATCTTCCCTTTGAGGCTCTTGGTCTTGTTCGAGTGGAATCGTTGGCACATAGTATGGCGATGGAATCGAAGGTTGGGAGATGGATTTTACGATATTTATAGGAGTCGAGTTTCTGTCAAAGATCCAACGTATTGGTTAGTATGGACATATCCTTGAGCAAAAGGATGGGGAAGGACGGATCGTTTAGTCAGGAAGCAGAAGTGGTCCATCATACGACTTACCTTCTCAGCATTTATCCAACATTCCGCTGAAGCCGATAACCTATTCGTCGTTCTATCCCATGTAAATCCAGGCTCCGCTTCCATATCTTTCGCAGCTTTGTAGTCGCGTTGTAGCTGTGTATTGGACATGACTGCATCAGCCTCTTCTCTCATATCTCGATATGAGACATTCCAAAGGAACAGCACTGCTCTAATATCACCCTTCTTCCCCTGCGCCCTTTTCCATCAACCCATACAGAACCACTTGACCACCTTCTGCCACGCATGTGGTTGTCTCCACAGGCACTCAGACTCACCCGCTGCCACCGACTCTTACAAGCATCCGGCGTCTTCGGACCCCCCATATACGTGTTCCCTTCTAACAATATCGAGGCCTCCTCCCATATCTCAGGCTTGAACCCATTATCTGCCGTCCTACCTGCGTCCTTGTACCGCAGCAGGAGATTCACTAGGGTTTCTGTATCGAGGTCTGTCCAGTGGGCGGAGCGCTTACGGTCTTTTGTATTTGTGCTTGTACTTGTGCTGTTGTGGTGGATTGACGAGGACGAGGTGGTGGACATGATTGTATTCATGAGTTTGAGTTACCCAGCACGAGGGAAGATGGGGATTGGTTAGGGTGGAAGGTGTTGAGCTGAAGGTAGGTGTGGTACCCTGCTGCTCTTTTATCTAGATCCGGGAGAGATCAGAATCAGCTCGTGGTACAGGTGGGCAGAAGATGGGCGAGGCAAGCAGGTAGAAGATAAGACCCTAAGGAAAGAGATATGGGTATATACATGTATACCAAAGACCTTCTGAGGTTCCTTGGACAATACAATCTCTTCCCAACTCACTGTTAATGTAGTTTGAACCAAAGCGGTGGTCGTACAGAGTACTAAGATCCGTTCATCTTCACTGTACTTTCTTTCCTATTAGCCTCGTTTGATTCGGGGTTTGCTACGATTCGAGGTCCTGCCTGTTATATGAGCGAGGTATATTTAGATAGGTGAAAGCGGATGAATATCAGCTATACCATCCCCAGTGAGGCATCGAGGTATGTGATATAATAGTCGTAAAGAATCGCATATGCTCTTGGAAAAAGAAAAAACCGCAGTGAAAAGGTACACCAAGGGACAGGGTGAGGAAGAAGACCACCGAGGATACCGGATATCTCAATTCTAAGTGATAGAAGACACTCACCAACCTCTTTTTCGGTGGTTGTGACTGACGCAGCAGTATAATGAATAGTACTTCACCTCCGGGGTGATGTATGTTATGTTATAGGGAAGTGAGGATAGTATGTAAGGTGAGATGGTACAGTACCATATGGTAGGTATGGGTCGAAGGATTATGACTGCTGATAGCGTACAATATACAATCTACGGCGTATGGTGTAATTTCGAGGGACACTCAGAACTGTCAAGCCAAAATCAGGAACCGGTTACAAGTTACGCTAACAAATGCAGCGTTACATCTGAAAAGGGCGGACATCTCCGCTTGACTTGATTGACTGGTATCTCGATCACCCAGTTGACGAGTTGACGAGTTGACGAGATGATAGAGCAAAGGCAATCTCATCATACACCCTTGTACCAAGCTCAATTTTCTATCAACAGCTATAGCTATAACCAAGACATCACACAGAATATAACCTCTGCGAGAGGCGATCCCTGCTTGGTCCAGTATTCTGACTTATCGATCCCCACGTCAACCTCCCCTCCCCTCACCTACAAACACCAATGCCATTGGATCTAAACTACGCACCTGGAGCAGCGGACGAAGCAGACGACGATTTCATAGATGACGATGATCTCCCCGGACCATCAAGTAGGGGTAAGAAGGGAGGTGCAAGTGGTGGCAAAGGTGGTGGCAAGGGTAAAGATGTAAGTAAAACCACTTGGTGAATTGGGAGGCCTTGCCTCTCCTGGGCATATATGATTATCTGCAATAACCCCTATCAATCACAAGGACTGAAGCTGTACATGTGGTCATACTAATCTTGTGTGATCTGCATAGCCCGGAAGACACGCATGGGAAGCGGAATACAAGAAATCGTGGGATATAGTGCAAGAAGATGAGAAGGGCTCGCTGGAATCCGCCGTGGAGAGCTTATTAGCTAGAGGTAGGCGGAAGAGGTGAGTCACTTCAATCATTAGCTTTTATCAGCTGCCAGTACAGTATCGATCCCGATGTTATAGCTGACCATACTTTGGTTCAGAGCATTGATGGCAGATACACCACTGAGAAGATCAATTATCAGACATATGTTTATCATACTGGATTTATCTGATTCGATGATGGATAAGGATTATCGGCCTACCAGGTGAGCTTTCCTATTATACATATTGTCCAGTGATCAGTGTAAGCTAATGCAATTGAGCAGGTTCGAAGTGATACTGGGGTATTTGAGAACATACGTCGTAGAGTGGTTTGATCAGAATCCGTTAGGTCAGATAGGGATTATAATTATGAGAGATAGGTTGTCGGAGGTCTTGGTTCCTATGGGAGGTGAGTGATGATTTAACTCTCGCTTGCAATTTACGATAAATCTACAGTACGTATATTGAGGCGTATGTGTCTATAGGTAATCCACAGGAGATACTTAGTGTACTGTCTGATAAAAGAAAGCTAGAACCCTCTGGTGAACCCTCATTGCAGAATGGTCTGATGATGGCTAAGGGAGGAATGAGGTGGGTCCCAATTCACCCATCACACGCTTCTCCTTCACTCAGCTGTGAATTCACTTAGCTGCCTCACTCTACGAGCATAGGATCAAAAGTGCCAGCTGACACCCCCCTTTTGCTTATAGTCACCTCCCAACCACCTCATCCCTCGAAACACTCATCATATTCTCCTCCATATCCACCGCCGACCCCGACGGCCCAGTGACAATCCACAACGTCCTCCAGGAAATGGTTGATTCCAAGATCCGAACCAACATCCTATCCCTCTCTGGAGAAATCAAAATATGCAAGCAGATCTCTGAGCGGACCAATGGGAAATTCGGAGTAGCGTTAGATCAAGATCACTTGAAAGATTTAATGTGGGATACGATACCTCCCCCAGCTACTACTATCGCTCCGCCCATTACTGTTGGGGTGCGAAATGCCCTGGCCGGTGCTGGTGCCGGACAGCGAGGAGGGGCTGTGGGGAAGGCTCCCGCGGGGGATCTGATGGTTATGGGTTTTCCTATCCAGCTGCCCCTGGGTGGTGAGACGTTGTGCGCATGTCATGGTTTACTCAAGAAGGGAGGGTATCTATGTCCGAGGTGCGGGAGCAAGTTGTGTGATGTACCGACGGACTGTGAGGTCTGCGGTTTGATGGTGGTTTCGAGTCCGCATTTGGCGAGGAGGTGAGTCGGGTCAATCCTTCGTAGCTCTCATACAAGACTCGACAGAGGTAGTAGGATGGACGAGAAGCTGACTTGACGTTGTTTCGCAGTTTCTGGTTCTTATTCCCCGTGGCCAATTATCGGGTGTTGGCTATTGAAGATGTAATGGATAGTATAAATGGGAATGGGGATACGTGTTTTGGATGCGATGTCGAGTTTCCTGATGTGAGTGTTTGTTGTGATTGCGATACGGCTGGTCAGAAAACATGCTGGTGATAGATGCTGATCGGTTGATTTAATGTGGAACCGTATTAGGTATCGACAATAGAGGAAGGTGTGGCGCAGGTGGAGGATGGAGTAAGTCCCACGGGAAGGTACAGGTGGGTAAATGTAATTTGACCTTGAGCAAAAGAATGGAGATGCTGATGCCGATACTGTATTTGACATCTGTAGATGTGCAAAGTGTAGGAACGATTTTTGTGCGGATTGCGATTTGTATATCCATGATACTTTACATACGTGTCCTGGGTGTTCTCAGTAGTCTTGTGAATGTAGTGGGAGAGCTGTGACTCTTCATTATGCACATATGCCATACAGAGGATAATGATCATGTCGAAAAGTCAAAAGTCAAGGGTCATTTCCCTCATCATTTTCAGCACCCTACGCAAGCATTTCATCCTGCATCAAAGTATACATACAACATGACTGATATTCGAACCTCGTTATAAACAAGATATAGATATATTATACGGTAACGATAGACTTTATACTCCATCATTTTTATCCGAATCATGGAATCATATTCTCCACGTCCAAATTTCACTTCAGTACACTCACTCCACGCAAACAATCGCGTAGCGCCACAACCTCCCAAATGTCATCCTCCCCTACTCATCCTCCTGGCTGCTGCGCCTAACAAACTCCCAAGTCCTCGCCATCCCCTTCCTCCCCCTAATCTCCTCGTTTCCACCCTTCGATAAACCCTCTTTCCATCCAATCGTCCGTCGATGCTCATACCGGCTGTACAACTCCGGATGAAACTCGAACGATCTGACGAGATCATAGCGCGGTTGTAACAGTTTTGTACCCGGTGTAAGGGTAGGTGGTTTGGTAGCTAGTTTGGGTAGGGACCAGAGACTGTAGGGAGGGCAGGAGAGGAGTGTTATGAGGATGGAGCCTTGTTTGGTTGGGATGGACATTTCTTTGGGCGCAGATGATGTGATGGGAAGAGATGAAAGGTCGTCATCGTTCAGGATATAGGGCGATTCTTCTTCTTCTTCGCGATCGTCTTCGTCTTCGTCATCTGAGGTGGATCTGTTTTTACCTTTGCCTTTGCTTTTGGACTTCTTAGTCGAGGTGTTTGAGGGTGGACCGCCTGTGAGAAGAGGCTCAACGGATTTGAAGAATTTAAGGAGCATGTGTTGGTTGGTTAGGATATTACGATCTTGGTCTGTTATTCCTGCGCCTGAAGTGTCCAAGCAGAGGATCAGCAAGGGACAATTAGCGGATGAGGCTTCTATGTGAGCTGGATGGACCATGGTCTGCATCGAGAGGATAGACCTCATCCAGATGATACTACTCCAATCTAGAGCTCAAAAGCACACTCACCAACATGTGGAAAATTGAATACCACCCTACTCCATCTCCGTCCCTTTCCCAGGCACTTGACCTTATCCAACCCCGTCGCATCAACCCCAAACTCGACTCTTACGTTCTTCTCCCTCAATTCCTTCACTATATCAGAAGCGTCGGGATACTTCTTGTACGTTACCTCTTCAGTATCATAGGCGGTGGCTAGTATCTGACTACCATGGAAATTATGCGGCGGGTAAAGGAGGGAAAGGGAGAATGAGAAGTTCCCCTCGCCTAGGAGGAGGATCGAATCGTCCTTCTGGAATGGTATGACAGGTCTCTGATTGGGATTGAGCTTCCTCCTCATTGTGGAAGTCTCCCTCTCGCCTGGACCGTTTGCTATACTTTGGGGACTTGATTTCTGGGACAGTCCATCCTTGAGAGATAGTTTGGATTTCCTCTTCTCTCCCTTCCTCGAGCCGGACAGGGACGCTTTGATACTTTGTTTCTTACTTTCTTCGAACTGCTGAGCTCGTTTCTTCGCGGCTGCTTTGGCGGCGGAGTGTTGCTGGCTTGCTAGGGCTGCTTTGAGCTTGGCCATGATGCTCCGAGTGATAGTGATGGAGATGTGAGTTTGCCTTGAATAATTCGTACGGTATGTAATTGATGGGGTTTCGATGAATGCGATCACTCTTCTGGGACAAACAAATTTCTGATTGCGAGGGATGAAAGAGCATATCTACTTCCGGCGGAAGGATGCAACATGAGGGGTTACGTAATGAACTCTTGCTGTAATGTCGAGTGAAAAGGATAAACAAGCTGCAAGTTGAATGACGAGACTGATTTTGTGCTTTAAAGTAACAGTTCATTCCGATCTTTCACTTCCATCATCGTCATCATCTTATAGCTCTCCAGATAGCAAGACATACCGGGAGAACAATCAAACCACTACCTCAGAGGAGGGGGGACCTAACGTCAAATTGGACAAGCGACAGATTTACCATCAACATGACATTCCTTCTAACCCACCCACACTCAATATCCCTGACAGCCCTCTCAAAGCCCTTACCATCGAGCATCACCTCTACACCGCTCTCTCTCCCATCGAGATTCCCATCATCTTCCACCCCGCAGGTATCGATATCTGCATCAGGCCACATATACCTCTACTGCCACTCGTCACATGTAATTTGGGAATACGATAACAAGGGAAAGAGGATATCTGAGATCTCACTTCCCAATGAGAAGATAAGTAGAGTCTTGGCTTTGGGGGATAAGAGTGTGATGGTACATCTCAAGGGCAGGGATGAGCTGAGAGTGATGGAGAAGGGAGTCAGGTGGGGATGTATAAATACTTCACAGGTCAGCTTTGACACTTCTGGTGTTCGTACGAATATGAATTAGTCATGCTGATGCACCACTTTTCACTTAGGCTCCTACAGGTAAACTCACCGTGCTAGTTGGGAATGCAACTTCGACGTTGGTAGCCGCTGGATCGGATCAAGGGGAATTAGTTGTCTTCGATCAGCTCAAGGGAGAGAGGATGGTAATTCCCCTTGACGAGAGGGTGGAAGGGGCGAGTGAAAACTTCTTATAACATCCTGTTTACACATGACTCGCATGCTGACTGATACTATGTTATACGTTACAGCCAATATCCCCTCTCCTTACATTCTCCCCCTCCCACCCTTCAACGCTGCTTCTTCCCACTTCCACATCCCTTCTCCGGGTCAATCTCCCATCCTCAAAAGCAGCCATCGACATAAAAGAACTCCCCATCAAAGGTGATATACTGGATATAACCTTCTCGCCCGTAATCGAGTCCTCAGACGGAAGCAAGAAAGGCGGGTTATGCGCTGTCTTGAAAAGCGGGGGCGAAGTGGCGTTGATAGGTGTGGACAGTGATAGGTTAGCTGTGCTTTCAACCCAGACGAAATGTAGCTAACGGATATCATGACAGTGCGCCGAAAATGGTTTCATATGGGGAGGAGCTGGACAGTTTGGTGTTCGTTGATGGAGCGACTTTGGCAGGAAAGACTAGAACAGGTATGCAACTTCCACGTACTCTTTCATAGGCTTGTCTTCTGCTGATGTAGGGATATGAGCAGGATCATTGCTGGTAAAAGATCTTCGAAGTCTCCCTAAAGCACCAGTAGATATAACATGCCCTGAAGCCATCACTTCAATAAAGGTACTACCAAACATGGTAAGCTGCTTGGACAGCTTCGGTGTGAGCAGTCTATCTGACAATATCCTATGCCAGCCTCGTTCATCGCGATCATCTTTAGCTCCTTCCTCAACCTCCTCGCATCGTATAACCTCACGCACACCCCTAGGAGAAAGAGAAGTGGGCAACACGCCTACTCCACCTGCAGTACCACCATTATCAAAGGGTAAAGCACTCGTGCGAGAGGTCGCTAGCACCGGTACAGTCAAAGAGCAGGAAAGAAAGGTTAGAATTGCGTCTGAGATGGACAAGGGGAAAGAGAGAGTAGTCTCTGCTCCTGTTATTCCTAAACAACCTAGGCAGTCAACATCGACATTGAGATCTACAAGTGGACCTGTACTGCCCAATCCCGCTGTGAGGAGAATACGCAGTGACAGTAAATTGAGGAGTAATACGCCAACCATACTCGAAGAGGTCGAAGAGGTTGAGAGGGAGGCTGGCAGAAGGGAATCTGCGGGATCGTCGTCGAATCTTTCAGACAAGGCAGGTTCACATTCATCTTCAAAGGTAGTTGATGGAAAGCAAACTCGAGAGACGATAGATCAAGATCACCAGCAGGAAGAGGAGTATCGTGAGCCTAGCGTTCAACTGGATTGGGCATTTCAACCTCCGATATCAAGGTCAAATGCAGATAGTAAGGAAGAGAAGGTGATGAGCGAAAGTGAGATGATAGAAGAGTTGAGGAGGGAATTGGGGAATCTGCAGATGGACATGTTGAGGATGGGTAGGGGATTGAGGGTGAGTATGATCGTTTCGTCTTCTCCCGATCATTGATTTCTTGGACCCATCGTTGCAACATTGCTGGTTTGCAGAAATACATGATTTATGATTTGAACTGGACTGATGATTTGGTTGTTCGTATACAACAGAACGAGATACGACAAGCTACTCGACCGCTGATTAGGGAGTTGGAGGAGAATAAGGAGGTGATGGAGAGGCAGAGGAGGGAGATTGATAGGTTACGTAGGGGATATTGATATATGGATAATAGGTTGATATCGTTGTTTTGCCGGCGCATGGTCGTGGAGGTTTGTACATGATATTACGAGACTGATTCAATGTTATGATGGATGTCGGTCATGGTTGATGACCTCGATACTGCTTCAGATAGCCATGCTGGTCTTTTCGTGATTTCGTTGATTCGTAAATATTCGTTGATCTTTACAGCCTGAATCCTGATAAACGACAAGACAAAGCATAAAGTCAGTGAAACGATACTACTCATACACCTGAATCCTCCCACCCCACTTTGCCTTGCAATGAACGACTCACCCTACAGCCCAATCCTATCAGCCACGCTCCTCCCCTGCCTATCCCTCCTCTCATCCCCTAGCCCAAACACCTCATCTCCCGCGGGTTTCTGCTTCTTGTTCACTTCGTCCGGCTTGACCTGGGTTTGAGCTTGGGGTTGGGCAGCTTCCTTCGCAGCTTTGCGCTTGTCGATCTCGGACTGGAGGAGCTTGATGTCGTTTGCTCGGATGGGGATGGCAGTGGGGTTGGAGCGGATCATCGTTTCTCTGTTGGGGTTGGATTGGATTTTCTCCAAGTTGGGGTAGACAAGGTATGCAGATTGCTCTGATCAATGTTGTTCTAGATGGTGAACAACAACCAAGAATACTTTGTACGCGTTGTGGTAGTAGAAATATAAAGCGTTGGAAATTGCCTGATTAGGAGATTCTTCGTTGCTGCGGGGCCGCAGATCCTTCCTTCTCTCGACATGAGAGTATTCGCTGCAGCATAGCATTCATAGCATTCTCATTGTCTCCCATCAGCATCCATACATCTTCCCTCTTCATCTGTCTATTTCTTTTTCTATTCACTTGTCAGATCAACACACCACTATCATATCATCTCATACCCTGGACGAATCCGGTATAACACGCCAAGATGGAACAATTACAAAGAGTAGGCGAAGTAGCTCGTCATTTCCGAGTGAGTAGCTCCTTATATACTTGTCTGGCATTGAGCTGATGTGAATTGTCTTTCCGGATGTAGGAGACGAAGCTCTCCACTTTGAAGCCTCCCCAGGAATTTGTGAGTTTCACGCTCTCAGCCTTCTTGTACAATGTCGAGGTCAAAGATCCAGCTGATGTGTGAACGCATCATGTTAGTTCGATCACAGACAATTGTCAAGGCCTGGTAATATGAATGAAGCTACTTCTGTGGGTGTTATACTCTCATGAATCACAGTCCGCGAGATCAGAATCATAGGAGGAGAAGCTTATCCAAGCAATTGTAGCGAATAACATACAATACTCGACATTTCTCCGGGAACTATTTACTGGTCATTCTCATCTTGGCTGCATATGCTATGTGAGTATTACCCTCCATGCACACAACGTACCACTCAAGAGGTCAATGGGTCCATCGATGACAGTGTGTCATTTGTTGCTTGTCTGTGAGCTAGCCTACTGACATGTCTTCTTCCTTTAGGTTGACAAACCCACTCTTGTTGATCGCTTTGGCATTCCTCGCGGGAGGTTTCGCAGCTATAAATAAGTTTGGTAAGTCGAAGTTGGTTTACCAATTCTAACCACAAAAGCTCATTCGTCACCGTGTCGAGATTCAGAAAGCTAATGACCCTGCGCTACATCAATAATATAGCTCCAGAACCTGTTCAAGTAGGATCTCAAACTATAACTCAAAAGCATCTATATATCGGTTTATTCGTCATTGGTAAGTCAACTCGCACCTCTTACCCTCCACAATCACAATAGGCTTAGTATAAAGCTGATGAAATTACATATCATCCTACCCTACCCTTCCCACTCGACCATACATCGCCATCTATTAAACTCGTATTTGCATACCAGGCCTCCCGCTCTTATGGCTCGCTTCGCCCGTATCCACCTTCTTCTGGCTCGTCGGCTCATCAGCGATCTTGATTTTGGGCCATGCGTGCCTTATGGAACCTGGGCCGGAGAGTGAATATCAGGGTGTCGAGGGGGTATAATGGGATTTGAAGTTGGAATTGGACAGGCGAAGCGGGGATAAGCAGGAGAAGGAGAAGTGCCATGAATGGGTTTCGTCAGATGCAGGATGGATGGATGGATGGATGGATGGATATACCCCAGATAGATAGATCAGAGATCAGATCGTCAATCTATTTCAGTAGGTTGAGCCAAAGGGAATCAAACATACTAATCAGTAGACATACTTTACTTAATCACATTATGCAGACATGCCATGCAATCGTGTGTACACCCAAACATCTCATGAAACGGACTTATCATTGGGGCATTATAAGTAATGGTGGTCTAATATGATATTGATTATTACTTCATCTCATCAACTCGTTCTTATCTTCATAAAGTATCGCTATAATATCTCTTCGTCTTCGCCAGCTTCCATCTCGCTACGCAATCCCTCTTCTTCCCTTATCATACCTTCCATTCCCATCCACGACACTCAACTACCTCTCTCAGTAAGGTCAATCCCATATCTGACATTACAAATTCATCTTATGCCCTATGATCTCCATGATACCTCGAATCACCACCACGTAACTCTGCGTATTCGCATCAGGGTATCTCTGCAGGTTGTTGAGCACAGTCGTGAGTTGACCTTGGACCACCGAGAGGACTCTTGAGATGTATCCCGCAATATTTTGGTCCTGCGATGGTCAGAAGTTGGCGTAAGCTATCGCATTATAGCGCCACATCGTCGTGATGAGGGACAAGATCTAGTGGACCCACCTTGGGATCAACCAACAAAGCTGTCCTTCTTTCCCATCCTGCCACTTGCTGGAACATAGCATGTGTGCTAGGTATCTCCGAAAGTACAATTGCGAGCTAAATCCACACAAATCAACTAAATCAGCTAATGGCCCCACTTGTTGAACCTTACAATCCAGCTGATGAAGACCAAACAATTACTCACCCGATGAAGCAACGTCAAAAGTACAGCTTGCGACAACGGACTCTTACCTTGACTAGGCAGGCAGTAATCCGTCAATGACAAATGATCATTGACCAATTGTAAGGTCGAAGCTGTCGTCTGAGCACCAAGGGCAGACAAGAAGGTATCTTCCAGCTGACTTGGAGAAGGTCCAGCCGGTTGAGTTGGGGGAGGTGGCGGGGGTTGTTGGTGGTGGATTGGTGGTGGAGGAGCTTGGTGGTGTGCTGCAGCAGGAGCAGAAGGGAAAGGAGCGAAGCTTGATGGATGATGAGGCGAAGTAACACCGTTGGGCCCTGCATGACCAGAAACAGATTTCAGGTGTTCCGTCAACGTTGCAACCTGCTTTTGTAGTTCGCTGATTGAAGTGGACATGGTCTTAAGCAAGTGATCATTGGCCAATTGACCTGCTTTAGATGGCGGTGAGAGTTCTTTTCGGATTCTACCCAATGACAATGACAATCGTAAGCTGAGATTGAAACTCAAGTTCAAGCCATGAAACGGAGTGACCCACTGCAGCATTTCTGATCTCATCTCGGCAGATAGCTGTTCTACTACACTTGAAGAAGCCTGGGTCATCGCCGGTAGCAGTGTGTGTTGGATAGCCTCGTGAACAGCTTTGTCCATCTACAGTCATAGCCAGCTATCGGTAAGCCACAAGATATCAGGCTCAAAAGGCAGCTAACTCACAGCATTAGAGACCAAATTTGAAATCGTCCTCTGTACAACAGGTGCCAGGCTCCTCTCCAGCTCCTTAGGTACAGTCTGTAAAGCATCGTAGATAGCGGCCGGGACCTGGTTGCTAGTCACCGTCCTGACTTCGTTTTGTATCGTTGAGGCAGCAGCAGGTACGACACTGATCGAAGCGATAGTAAGGACGCGTCAGTTAGATACATATATGGGAAAGCCACATTAGCTCGCGCGACTCACGTCTTCTTGATCTCCTGTACTATAGTAGTGTTCAAAGATCCTTTGATTTGCCTTTCGACTCTTGCGGAGATATCAGCCGCGAAATCGGGTCCCGTCAATCCGTCGAGTCGGACGTTCAAGGCGGCAATTTCGTTCTTGAGAAGTTGTTTCAGGTGGTTGGACAATCGATCTTCAGTCTAAGCATACACTCATTAGCTTTACCCCGGACATGGGGATCTTCGGAGCTGTACACACCTTCTTCAATGTCTTACTAAGCTCGTCCTGAGTTACTGCTATTCCGGCCAATTCCTCTCCATCAGCGCCGATAGGAGCGATACTTCCTTTCCTTGATTGTACCTTAGGTCTAGGTTGAGCAGCCACATCATCCTCGGATGTGGACGGAAGTTCAGTCTTGACCACAGCAGGAGAAGTGTTCTTACTGGCAGCTTTGGAGCCAGCATTGGATTTGGGCTTGGGCAGCTCGATCTTGCCTCCTTTAGGTGATTTGGGCGATGGTACGGCTTTAGTGGTAGCTGTTGTAGCAGGTGCGGTAGCTTCGAGTTGTCGCGCCGGTTGGAGCGGAGCTTTGAGGGTATCATAAGCCGATCTCATGATAGTAGCTTGACTGAACCCTTGAGGGGTAGCACAAAAAATCTCGGAATCCTCTTCGACGCCTTTTTTAGCTAGAATAAGACTAATGACCGGTTCCAAAGGATACTCAGCTACTTTGTCGAATGCAGTTACTTTGGGACCATCGGGTTTCGAGGCATCTTTGACGGGTTGTTGACCTTTCAGAGCATATTTGAAGGCGTACAAACTGCCTCTGGCGAAGGGAGCGATGTACAAGGTTGACTTGATGTTATCATATACAGCGTGGGAATAGTTCAATTCCTCTAGGCAAGGTGAAGGAGCGACAAATTCGATGGTAGAGAGTACCGCGAGATCGACGGTGATTTGGATCAAATCGTAATGGCTGTTTTTGGCTCTACCGACAAGGATATTGGATTCACAGAATTGGATCGAGGAGGGTGCGCTAGTAGGAGACGCGGAGGGAAGGGGTCTGTGCCATACTCTGTTGAGGTTGGATACATTGTATAGGGTACAGTATGAGGTGGATGAGAGTAACCCGATAGCTTGATGAGATTGGTTGAGACAGAAATCAACAACATCCTAAGCAATACTCATCAGCTGACTGTCGATATGCACAATGGAAATGGAATAAGGCACTCACCCCGTCCGTCTTGAGTATCTTGCTGTCTTTGCAGATAATCTCGATTGATGTGACGGAACCTCCCCGTCCCTGTGCGACGGGATCAACCAGGACCACGCCCTCACTTCCAGCAATGGCCAACCAATCTTTGCCCTCTCTCTTGACCCATTCGATCTTGGTAGGCCATCCGATCGGCCCGGTCACCCCAAGACCCCAAAAGACTAACTCGACATTCGGATCATCCTGCTTCCATCCATTGACCGGTACCTTGTATACGTGGATAGCTTTGTCCCAGCCAATCGTAGCAACGTAATTTGAAGTAACGGCGAGGTCGACGACTGGACCATGGGCGGCGGAGACAGGTAATTCGATTACGAGGCGAGCACCAGATGAACTGTCAATTAACCTGACTCGGCCTACATACCAAGTCAGCGAAAGAAAAATGGGTTTGACAGATGACTCACCCTTTGACATAGTATAGGCCATATAGGTGTTGGTGATTCCCACTCTTCTTCCTTTCTTGTAAGTCATGAAATCGGTGCGCATCTTGGTAGTAGGGGCGATCTGAACCGGGTTCCCAGTATTGACAAGAGAACCGAGATTGGGTTGGGATAGATCAATGGTGGTGTGAGGTGTAAGAGCTTTGGGGCTGATGACAATCGACGATGTCAACTTGGCAACATGCCAGCGGTATACTTGGCTCACTTACCCTTTACCCTGACCATCTTTAACAACCTTCCCGATCTGCCAAGTATTTCTGAGCTTATCCTCAATCTCAGCTTGGGGAAGTTCGTTAACAGCGACAGGTACAGTGAACGTAGCAGGAGGTTCATAGGGTTTCTTATCAGTCTGAAGAGGAGGTTCACCTCTCTGTGGTGAAGCTTTTCCATTTCCCTGTATTTTCTCTACCGACTTGATTCGATTCAACGGATGATCATCGTCGAGTTTGATCTTGACTTCTTTGGGAGTAGCAGGTTTGTTGGCGGTGGAAGCCTGACGAGATCGTGGGAGTTGTTCGAAGGCGTCAAAGGGAGAGTCAAAGTGGAACATGCTCTTTTTGGGAGTTTCATTGGTTGGAGGAACAGGTTTCTCATCGATCTTAGCTGATTTAGCTTGAGCTTGAGCTTGGGAAGAGGAAGTGGATGTGCCGGTATGCTGCGATTGAACGGGTTTGGCATGAGGTGATGTGATACCTGATGGGTGATTAATAATTGGTCCTTGACCAGTGGGTGAAGCAGGTGGGTGAGAGGGATGACTACAAAGTCTCATCGTCAGTTATTGCTGTGTCGAAGCCAAGGAAGCAAGAACGATAAGCCAACTCACCCAGCTTTGAACACAGCCAACGGATCACCTTTCTCCCCCTGTGTGGTAGGCGTACCAACATGACTTCCTTGACTGGGTGAAATCACACCAGCGTTGGGCGTAGCCTGACCAATCTGATTTAACATCCCCAAAAGCTTGTTCTTCTGATCGTCAGAATTCGATCTCTCCGAGCTGGCAGTGGGAGGAGGGGGAGAAGAGATGTTCTTGAATAGATCCAAGAGCGATACAGCCTGTAAGCTAGGAGGGGGTGGCGAAGGTGATGGTTCTCTGGGTGATCCGACTGATCCCAGATTACTAGCAGTGAGATATTGGGATTGATGAGTCGAGTTGGAGTTTATTGATCCATGAGGTGAGGAAGAGGAAGTGGTGGTGCTATCAGGTACGGTGGTAGCTGATTTGAGCATTGCTAATAATCTATTTTGTTGATCCATCTTATCGATATATCTGATAGATCAGAGAAAGGAATGAGGAGGTGGTGTGAAAAGGTCGTGGTATGATCGTGTACGAGAGTGGGGCAGAAAGCAGGAGGAAGGTTGGGGTGATTGATGGTGGCAACTGGTATTGAGGATGTTGTTATTGTTTTTGCTGGGTATATCTAAACACTGCTTGAAAAAGGGCGTGGTAAAGACGATGTTGAGCCGAGGAGGAAAGGGGAAATAGACATACACAAAGTTAACTTAGATTGTATGAGGATAATCGCCGATGGGACCGGTAGTGTGCAATGTACAGTGTACAGGGTACTATCGAGTAATACATGAAAGACTATGCTTACCTGATTCTATGAATCTTTTGGAGAGGGAGAGTTGGTATCGCAAAGCTGACAATGGTCCTTGATGATGATGATAAGGATGATGAAATTGAGAATGAGAGATGACGGTGATGAAGGGGAAAAGGAAATCGGGTAACAACAGTTAAGAAGTGCAAATCAAGGTTCACAACATCTCAGATCTATCCGATCACCTCGTGGCACATACACATGAGTAACCCCAATGCCACTCAGTATACATATTCTACTTTTCCCTCTCTCATATCCAGTGCAGCAGGAGAAGAGCATGAGCTGCGCAGCCTGCTGTCTGCCTCTGAACATGCTGATCATGACATGCAAAGCACATCCATGTGTGATTAGTTCCTTCCTTGGCATTACAACGCACGACTATGAGCCTTCGCTCCCTCTTTTGTCCCATGACCTCACCCCTTGGATCCTGCATCGAGTCGGTCGATGTCTACTTCATTCTATTACAAATCTGCACTATATCCCCCAGTCTGGAACGCATATGATATATCTAACTTTCTCTTCGACGAAGACACTTTACTCATCAAACCGCCCTCACCAGACAACTTAAGCTTGAACAATGAGCACCACAACCAGGTAAGTAAGATAGTCCCACCTCCCCAGATGATTTCACGATAGATGACATAACTTGTCTATTCGATCGTTACAGCGACGAATTGTTAGCCAGCGCCATCGCAGCGAACGAGGCATACTTCAGGCATGTGGATGAGCATGGGATAGTGACGCCGGAAATGGACGCCAGACTGATGGCGATCAATCTTCGGGTCAGAGAAGAAGAATGTACCGACCAGGATGCAGTGACAAGATGGAAGGACCAACAGAGTCTGCTTGGGTGTACCTCGATCTGGGCCAAGGTCGTGGAAGATCCAGAACGATACCAGGAATCCTTTGGCGATGAATATCAAGAGGACTATTTGAAGTTTCTCGAGAGATCCAAGTCGAAGGTGACCACTGATGATCTGTCTTTGACAGATAGTACATCTGCAGAAGGGAATTAGCAACTTCTGTATCGTATTGGCCACTAAGATCCGATTCCGCAGATTGGCAATATGACTCCATATGGCCCATTACACTTTACACTTTACGGTAAGCTGCCTAATATCTCATAATATTCGGATTGTGTTTAGTACCCTGCTGTCATGAGTATTTCCATGAATATCATGAGACAACAGCGCTCGCTTTTGAGGGATACAGTAGCGATGTTTCACGTATCCAAGTATACGGTCCATCAGCCATGCAGAGGTACAGCACTTCCTTCCAGGCGAAAACGGGTGGATTGTAATTGCAAATCATAGCTACCTATCTATCACCTCAATTGGGACAATACCATGAAATGGTACACCAATGACAATACAGCCGCTTCGTATAATACTGTATGCGCATGAAACAACGGAATGTGGGAAGTAGAAATACAGTAGTTTCATTCTCTGCCTATTTCTTTCTTCTATTGAATTGAAAAATATTATAAGGTATAAATTATACGTGTATCGACTAATCATGTATTGGATACACGGTTGATTACTGCCACTTCCACTCATCACTAGACCTTCCCGCTTCACTGGCTCACAATGACACATATCCCACTCGACTACTCCGTCTCACTCACATCCGCTTCAATTATAAATTACTAAGAGCCCTCGAGGAGGAGAAAAGGAAGAAATAAAATAAAAATCGGAGACTAAAGTTTCAGACGTCAAAAATCGAGAAAAAAGCTTCTGGATAAGGTTTTTTGATCCGATTTTCGCTGCTAGTCGCTCAAATTTAGTACTGCAAATATCAAAAATCATCAGGTTAGCTTCCTCTTCTTCCCTATTTGTCGAGGAGAGCAGATCTACTTGCCTTTTCACCGGCGAAACGCCCACTGGAGAATCTCCCAAAGGCTCCGCAAGTACTAGCGCACATGGAGAGGACGAGAGCACCGAAGGCGGCGATGGTGAACCAGTTGGCGTTGCCCTGGAAATTGGGATGAAAACGGTTAGTACGGGATCAATCGAGTGAGGAAGGAGCGGAGGGAAGAGGGAGGGGGGGAGGGGAAGAGGAACGGAACAGGGAGAGATGGGAGGTGAGGGAGAGAGAGGGAAGGAAAATAGAAATTGGAGGTGAGAGAAGGGAAGGATGAGGGTAGTGGGAAGCCAACCGGCGACGGATGAGGGTAAGGAGGACGGAAAAGTGGGCCTAGAGCAGAGCAGTCCAAAAGCAAACTCACCAAACCAGCATCGTACCCAGCATCATGAATCCTGTTCTTAAGTACATTCCAAAGTACCATATCAATCACGAAGATGACAAGAGTCACCACAGCGCCGAGAGCAGCAGTGATAGCCATGAAGATGGTGGCTACTCTTGAAGCGGCACAGGCAGCCAAGAGACCAAAGACGAGGGAGAAGAAGGCGAAGCCTCCTGCGATGGGGTGGAGGATGAGGGTGTAGGTGAGGTTATGGAGGATTTTGTCGTTGAGTGAGATTGAGCTGGAGGGTGGAAGGGAGTCAGTGTTGGGTTCTAGACTAGGATGATGGTGTGGGATGGGGTGCGACGTAGTTGTCTATCCTCTCATATATATGAAGAGGAGAGGAGTGTGGGAGGGATGATGAGCAGAGAGGGGAAGAATTGGGGGTGGGAAGGGTGGGAGATGAGGAGAGAGAAAAGGGGACGACAGGAGAGGAAGGGGAAGAGAAGAGGTAAGAGCAGGCCAGACCAGAGGGCGACTCCAAAAGTCATATATGGAAGACGTCCACTCACTCAGCACCAGGTAGCGACAAATTGTACCCCACACTCCTACTACTACAAGCGCCATTCTTGATACAGTACCCAAATACACCGTACACCACTCGCCCAGAGGGGGTAGTAGCATGTAGGAAATCGACTTCGTCCCATGCAGGAGGAGAGATGGAGGCTGTACGCGATGAATGGAGTATCAGCGATAACACAACACATTACCACTATGTTGATATCAAGACAGATAGCGGAAGCGGAAGCTTCTTATAGGGGAATTGCCAAGGAAAAGGCACTAAAACGTACCGAATATAAGGAGAGCCATCGCTGCAAAAGCGAAGAAAAGACCTGGAGCAGCTGGAGAGACCATCTTGACTATACTTCAATCGTGTGTAGGTGAGTGATGGGAAAGATGGAATGAAGGTGGAGAGTGAAGAAGTGAAAAAGTGGCTGGTAGGTGCGGAAGGTCGAGGTTGAGCTTTGATACCGGTTATAAGAGGTGTTTGCGCGAGTATGGCTTGTGATACTAGCTTATGAGAAGTTTGATTTGTTGATGTATATGGATGTATTGATATTATAGAATGAATGATGAAGAGATGAAAAGTAATGTTCTAGCTCGATATGATGATGATGATGAGTAGGTGAAGTACAGAGTGTATCCTAGCATACCGAGTAGTAGCAGGTGGTACAAAGTGAAAAAGTCTAGTCCTAGTCGATCTGTGGCTGGCTCATTTCTTTCTCCTTCTCCTCTTTTACCCCAACCCTAGAGTCCGGAATTAAAATACGTCATTTTTAAATCATTTTTCTCATTAATCACCAAAGACCCTTTCCCGGTTTCTGAGACATTACCCTCCTTCCCTCCCTTTGCTCCCTCGATCATGCAGTGATCCATACTCGAGTATGTCATCAACACTCCAACCTGCTCATGAGGAACCAATCTACTTCTGGTACATGTCCCATACTGTACGTTATCCCTAACCACTTGCCGATCCGGATCAGACATATGACATCGTTACGATACTCGTACTCTACTAGCATGTTGGATCTCGAACCAAACATCAGTTGCATGTGAGAACCATGAGTATGACGTCTTTGGTAGCCAACTTGGATTACTGTAAATTGATTACAACTTCTAGCTTCTTGCTGCTTTCGGGTCTGATAGATGTACAAACAACGTGGAAGACATCGATCCATGTGCTGTACTGTACATAGTTGCTTCACCTCACCGTAATATGGGTATCAATTTACAACCTATGATGAGCTTTAGGATCAAGCCAAAGCTGTTATGGTATCATAGGGCGCAATAGTGTCCAAGGAAGGACATACCACCAATCATCTATGTCTTCTGACAATCGACACAGGATGTTTGCATGACAATAGTACGATTGTAGAAATAAGCTATACGTATATCCAAATAACCAAAACATACACATTTTGAAGACACCGAAAGAGAACGAGCATGAGAATGAAAATGGAGATTCGAAAAAAATGAAAATGTTACGATTAAGAGGGGGTATAGGGTATTATAAACAGGTCAAGTCGGGGGAATACTAGAAAGTAAGAAAGAAAGAGGTGACAAGTGCTTTGGGGTATCTAAAACGAGTTTCATTGCGTGAGGCGAGAGCTGCAATGCCGAACGGTGTGCGCCTGCCCCTGTCAATCTATGACTTGGTGCCCTTTACATTCTGCGATAACCATTGAAGTCCCTCGAATAGACCTTCTCCGGTGGTAGCGCAACTGTGATATGCAGGGGTAATGAGTCAGCTCTGATACTTGGTATTCTTTCCGTGATTTACATGGAAGAAAGTATTTCGTTGCTGTCACTTCATCGTCATATCTCCTTCACTGATTTTCTGCTCTTAGCACACAAGGTCTTTGCAAAACTTCATCTCCTCTCCTGCAAACATATGATAGCTCCTCTGCCCGTAATATCCCATCATACCATGTATAGCTCTCTGATCGTTCAAACCCCTTACTTCCCGTGCCACTGCGCACTCGAGATACTGAACAAGATATAACTCACCTAGGATGCACATACCAACTCCTATCCCTCATCTTATGCAAACCCAATTTCTCCGTAACTTCAGCCGGTGACATAGCTACGAGCATCAAGCAGGATGGACGATATCAGCCAATACACCCTCGGTGACCTACGAATCCACAGGTTACTCACCTCCTGGCAGATCCTGCTTGTTCGCAAAGACCATCAAAAGACAATCCCTCATCTCCCTATCCGCTAGGATACGTTCCAGTTCTAATCTAGCTTCGTCGATCCTATCTCTATCGCCCGAGTCGATGACGAATATCAATCCCTAGGTGCGAGATAAGATGAATCAGCTTTAATCCCATGCGACAAGCTTGTGATATTGAGACATGATCGGTATTGGACAGAGGTCATCCCCAACGTATTGTCATAGTGACAGAGGTGTACGACAACTTACCTGCGTTCCGGTGTAATAATGCCTCCACAGGGGCCTTATCTTATCTTGCCCACCTACGTCCTATGTCCCGACTGTAGATCAGCTCAGATCCTTGATCGACCCTACCGATATGAACTTGTTCTCCTCTACTTTGACACTTGTTCAAGATGTTCAAGCGTATTACTCACCCATACATTGAACTTCACATTCTTATATGTGACAGTCTCCACGTTGAATCCGACCGTGGGGATGGTAGTGACAGATTGGTTGAGTTTGAGCTTGTATAGGATAGCTGGGGTAATACAGAAAACCATTAGCTCGTTTTTCCATCTGCAACATATCATTGTGGTTTCTTGGCAATCTATCCTCATGTTCTGGGCTGAGAACAGCTTGATATCCATGAAGAGTGAGGAGGATGAGCGAATTACACTTACTCGTCTTACCAGCAGCATCCAATCCAAGCATCAAGATTCGCATCTCCTTGTTTCCGAACAGCTTGCCTATAACGTTGATATTGTTTAGTTGACACTCAACTTGACCATACGACCGGGAGCTCACCTAAGGCTTTGCTAAGTTGACCACCCATCTTGGATATCTGCTTGGAATCTACTTTCCTAGATTAATGTGGATAAATTCGAATCGATAAGATGCAACTCAACCTCGAGATCTTTCAAGGTGTGATTGACTCGTTCGTCTTTCGTATACGTTGGCTCCTCCGTGATCCGTGCTTGAGCTTGAGCTATCCTCGTTCTTTCCTCTTTCAGGTGTACGTATTAAAGGAACCAATGTATGTCTCGCCTTGTCGTACGTTATAAGCTGGACGGACAGAGGTATATGGGTGGGTGGTTGATGGTGAGAGAAGGGAAAAGAGCGACTAAGCTGGATTGTAAGTATGAGGTATATAGTATAAATGTAGAGAGGTATAAGAGAGAGAGAGATAAGGAGATCAATGCATTTTACTGTATATATTCATTCAATTCAACATCAACTGGTCAACCTGAAACGCATGGATCTCATTCTCAACGCGTCACTTACGTAACTGATCCAAAGACAAGTGCGGGGAAGATATCACCGTCAGTGTGGCACCGTTCAGCGAGTGGCGATGACCGCTTGGAGTGAGATCAGGAATTACCGGCGGAATGACTCGTCATGTGCGATTTTGGTGATTTTCTGATTCTTTTTTTGAGTCGGGAGCAGACAGATCCAACCAACGTTTATGTAGATGTCAAACCGTATATATACATATAACAATATCAACGATAGAATAAGATACACAACACCATCAACAACAGCTGAACCGAACAAGCAATGTACACTCCTCCCAAGATATCAGTAAGAGACGTGAGTTCATCTTTCATCCCCTTAGATGATTCAGGAAAGGTAGAACTCAACTCACTTTGACATTTCTACCAGGCAATGGACATGTTAGATGATAGAAGGGTGAAATGCGTCAGACCATTGATCCCGTACGTGCATCTCGTTCCAATCGATGCCTTTCCCTCTGTGATATCTACTGATCTTGTCATGTTCGACAGTCCTCAAATCCTTCTCGAAGAGTAAGTTGATCCGAAGGTAAACATCAGGTAATTGTCACAACTGACTAATAACGCACATAGACTCCCCCTCTCTCTCCGGGGTGCCCAGACAGTATTAGACGGAAGAAGACAAGTAGAAGCCGTAGTAAAAGGTGATGATGATAGGCTTTTGGTCGTTGTAGGGTATGTATCCTTCTTCTCTCTCTCTCATATCATCATCGACACATGCTGATATACGTTGTTGGATACGCTCAGACCATGCTCAGTGCACGATCCCGAACAAGCCATAGCTTATGCTAAGAAATTGGCAGAGTACGCTCAGGAGGCCAAAGATGACTTGATGATTGTCATGAGAGTATACTTTGAGAAGTGCGTTCTGTCAATCATCCTCAGAATCCCCAGTACCAATCATGCTGATTGATATATCCTTCTATCAGACCCAGAACAACAGTAGGATGGAAAGGACTGATCAATGGTCAGTTGATGTCCTGGCACTTTCGAAAATACCCATCAACTGATATGAAGATATGAGACTATAGACCCCGACATGAACGGTACCTACCAGATCAACCGAGGGCTCAAACTTGCCAGAAAGTTATTATTAGACATCACCGAATTGGGTCTCCCGACTGCAGGAGAATTCCTGGGTGAGCTCCTCCTTTCTTTTTGCAACTCACGCACGCACAGAAAGCTGATTATGTCTTCGATCGATATTTTAGATGTCATCTCTCCACAATACCTCGCCGACCTCAGTTCGTGGGGTGCCATCGGAGCTCGAACGACCGAATCTCAAGTGCACAGGGAGTTGGCGAGTGCTTTGTCGATGAGTGTGGGATTCAAGAATGGTACAGTGAGTGTAGTCTCAACATTCACACATGTCTACATCACGATCTTCATCTCAGTCGTATCTCGGGACCACTCTGATGACTCATTGGAAAACCCGTTGACCGTCACTAATACCTTTATCCGTTATATAGGACGGCTCAATCGATATCGCCGTAGACGCCATCAAAGCCGCTGGATCAGGCCACACTTTCCTATCAGTCACCAAACAAGGTCTTTCAGCTATCGTCGAGACTGAGGGGAACAATTCCACGCACGTTATTTTGAGAGGTTCCTCAAAAGGTCCTAATTACGCTGCTGAGCATGTACAATCGGCTGGGGAGAAGTTGAAGAAGGCTGGATTGCCTGCTAAGATCATGGTGAGTTGGTTAGATATCCGCATTGGACTGAAGATGGTTAAGACGGCAATCGAGATAATCTGTATTCCGCCAAGAGTCTGTTACTGTCTAGTGGAATTTGATGTGATGCTGATATTGGATTCGCACAGATCGACTGCTCTCACGGTAACTCTTCCAAACAACATATCAAACAGATCGAAGTAGGACATGATATCGTGAGTTTCCGTGTACTGCGTGCTGAAAGTCACTTTATCATATTGCAAAGCTAATAAACGATCACCGCGTAGTCCTCCCAAATGTCCTCCGGCTCAACTTCCCAAATGATCATGGGCGTAATGATCGAATCAAACATCAACGAGGGTAAACAGAGTGTACCTCCCGAAGGACCATCGGGATTGAAATACGGCGTATCAGTTACGGACGCCTGTATATCCTTGGAACAGACTATCCCATTATTGGACGAATTGAGGAAAGGTGTACAGCAGAGAAGAGAGAATGTGAAGAACAAGCACTTGAACGGGGAGTAGACGATGTAGGGTGATCAGTTGATCTTAGTACAGGTTGACATTCGGAGTAAATTCGACTCAAAAAGGACCCGTGTAGGGACTGTTTAGCCTATGTATGATAATGCATGCTTCGCGCAGTTGGTATTGGACCATCACAAACATCTTACTAAATCATATCGATTGCTCGAATTGCGGACTTGGGGCGAGAGTCGTGCTAAACAACGGGTCGTGCTGCAGTGTTTAGCGCAAGTAGCATGTTCGTGGTACATCACCAGACTATCTGATACTATATCACATCAAAGGTCGAAAGCCACAAGACAGTTATCGAATCGCATATACTCGAACTAAAATAAGTCACCATATCCGATGCCAGACGTCCCCTTTGGCAACGCTTGCCTTGGACCTTCTCCATCAGGCTCGCTATCGAATTTATGAGCTGTTCCACTTGCCACACGCGCTTGAACTCTCGTTCGGCAATTCTGAGCCTCTCTTGCTCTGCTTCGTCCTCTTGACACGCTTGTTCATAATCCTTCAAGAAGCTTTGCTTGCTTCTCTCGAACGCCGCCGAATCTCTCAATGTATGTTCAGGTTTCGACTCGAGCGAACGCCAGTAGGCCAGCAATCTTCGATCCTCGTCCGTCTCGACTAAGATCCCATCCCGATGGTCCATAGCATAATGCAGAAACTTCTGGCACTCCAATTCGAGCGGATCGTCGTGATTCTGAACTTCATTCTCCACTTCCAACTTGCTCTTCACCTGAGTGTATCGCTTGAACACCTCGGTGAAAGTTATTTTGTACCTACGGTGCATCAATATAGAGGAACTGTGAGAATAACAAGAACTGATAAATCACCCTACGGGACCAGCTTACCCTTCGGATCCACCTTCGCCTGATCGCACAGGCCTGGTGGGGTATACACCAGTAAGAATGGCCTTCACCGTCTTCAGTATATGCCAGTGGTTATCGCTTGCAAATTCTCGATACTTGTCATACATCTCTGTATCGTTAGGGTCTTCTGAGGGATAGGGGCACGATCAGGAAGGTTTTATGATCGTTGACATTTTGTTGTGTCTTTCTGTTCGTCAATTCCCACGGGCAAGTGAGATTGAAGATGACTCTTCAAATTGAAATAGAATGAGAGACGATAGAGTGGCAAATGTACCGTGTGAGTTGTACAGTACAGACATATATATATATGACACAAAGAGCGTTGGCCTTCCTCGCAGACGTCATTTCATGCTTCTTTCCCATTTTCGCGTTTCAGGGGGTTACAAAGGGTGTCGTGTCTTGACCCTTCGCACGATCGCCTTTGTGTGCTCAGCCGAAGATCAATCCGCACTCCACCAGAAGCTGAATGAAACTTTGCAGGCCGACCCACCCCCATCTGCTGTAGGCCATGCATCATAGATACAAGCAAGTATGAATCCATTCACGTACTTTATCAGGCTACCTGTCGGAAAGGGAGGATGAACCTCGTTGTAAACCCCTAACTTAATCCACGCTCGACCCCTGACCACCACAACGCGCACGAAGCCCCAGAGTCTCCTCATACCCCTTCATAAATCGCTTCTTGGCCCCCTCACTATTTCCCGAGCCGAGTTTGTTGGGGAGAAAGCGCAATTGGTTCCTCCATGTGTCCAGCCTTTCCCTGTTCTCCTCTGGTTCTCTCAACGGTCCCTCCAGCTCTGTGACAGCGTCATTGAGTATCGAATAGATCTGATTTGAAGCGTCTTCGGTCATAAAGTCGTCATGTGTCTTGATGATCCTACTGTTCAGCTGCAGAGTTGCCACGAGGACTTGGGTGGGATCCTTGGCAGGGACACCATTCGATGTTGTAGAGTACTGTCAGTACTCTCCCTTGAGATAGGCATAAGTAGTATCTTCTATCTCCCCTAAATGATCGTTGTCCCACTGCTCCAATGCCTTGCAGCCTTCTTCGCCATTGATAGAGGGGCAGAGAGAGTCTGAGTACATGTGGGTATCGGAAGTCACAGCCCATTTGGGTATGATGAGCGATTTGGAATAGCTTATGATCATAGCGCCGGTGGCGAAAGTATTGGAGTAGCTGAAGGTTGCTCTTCGTATATGTCGTGGACAGAGCCCCGGAGTAGCATACTCTTTGCGTACTTCTGGCTATTCAGGGCGTTCCAAGGAAATACAAAAGCTCTCTCATTCTGATCCTTTATGCAGGTCCATCTAAACTTTCCATTGTCTCGAGTCGAGGGCGAATGTACGCCACAACTCATGATCATGGCCTTCGCTATACATCCTGCTACCTGAGTGACGGTAGTCCACGGTTAGGAGCAAAGTCTCGGGTATGGTCAGCCAGCTCAAGCTTCCTCCTTACCATAATAATATCATGCATCATGTAACGGTACTGAACTGGGCTCCTCAGACAGACTGAGTGTTGTCGCTGGGCTCGTAAGTCGAATCAAAATAATGATCGATGACTTAACTGCTCTGTATCCCCTCACTCTTCAGAATATACACCCTCCTTCACCATATCGTCGTACCATTTCAAAAACTTATCTTCTCGATCTTTAGAGCATTTTGGTATCTCGTCTGGCCAGTGTAGATCTTTCACCTGACTTTCCCAGAGCTTGAGTTTCTCCTCATTCTCTGATGACTTCTCCAACGCCGGTCTGAGTTCCTGGACACATTTGTTGAGGGTGGGCATACACACGTGCGAGTACGTGTCATTGTAATATCCCATCCTGTCAATTGTGTGAGTATAACTATTAGCCATTAAAGAAGCGTCAAGAACATCTGAAGGATCTTTTCTGTCTCTGAACAAGTCACTCATCCATTGTAAAGCGGTTTCCACCCAGGGAAGTGAGCTGTACCAACTCTTGACATCGTGGCTGCTTTTCTTGCCCGGGGTACTCCATCTGGAATATTCGCCATTCAAGTATGAGCGAGTGATTCGCGCTATTAAATTCCCATTTTTCTCCCTCCATCGTTGAAAGGCGAACCAATCCGCCTGGGTAGAGGGAAGGGGGCACCAGAATTTGGGCTGCGCAACGATGGATGTTTGGTGGTCGGTCATGATGGTTCGTGGCGGATACGGGCCCGTGGAGCAAAAGAATGGGCAAATGATATGCAGGATCGGATTTGGTGGCAAAGACAAAGTTACAGAATGAACAGGTTGTCAATTATTTGTGTGATTCACGTTCGAGGCCCGGAGAGTTTCCCAGGATGTTACTGTGTTCCCTGGCCTTCAAAGCGTTCCAAGGAGACATAGAAGCATCGTGTGGTCCAATGAGCCTCGTGCGTCCGTGAGGCGTCTTCTCTCAGAAGTCAGTCAAGCAACAGCTCAAGAGGAGGCATTCAACAAAGGATAACAATCTGACAAGGTGCTGGATCACGATGCGTATTTCGTCAGCAATATGTTCTAGACGAACGTTACCCTGCTAGGTCACGCCTTTCTCCCTTTTGCTGTCATGTCGGGGGTTCTTGCTTTTTGAACCTCGTTTGAGAGGTGTTGGGATAGATGTCGTACGCAAATCAAGAACGAATTGATCTCGCCCGATAAGCTCGCCCTTCCGAGGCTCACTATCGTCGTTTTTGGCTATTATTCTTTCGAGAGAAAGGAGGATTGATGAGCCTCACCACGGTGCAATGCGAATAAAAGCCATATGGACGTCTTCGAACCCCAAGTGATGTACTGGCAAATCAGTATACATTAGACTGACTCGCTCGCCGCGCTAGAGACCTGATTATATGCCAGTACGGTTATAAGACACTAAAGCTGGTATCAGACGTGTCCATATTTACCATTGCATAACCCTCTGAATCCCAGTCTTCGACCGTACCTGCAACCTCGACAGATGCCTTGTCTGCCTCTGCTGCTGCCTTTACTGCTGCCTTTACTGCTGCCTTTGCTGCTGCCTGAGCAAGAATGTCCATGTACATCGAAAAGTCCCTAAGCTCCTCTTCCATCGTTGCCCTAAAATTATCTAGCCAAAACTCCTTAGTTGCAGTCTCGATTTCGGGGTCTGTGTAAGTGTAAGCTGTATTCTGTTTCGAGAACAGCCATTGTTGATACGTGTCTTTGTCAGTGATGGAATCTCTGACTCGCTGTACACCTTCATTCAATAGTAATGGACAATGTCTCGAATCTGGTATTTCGGCGAAGCTCCCGTTTTCAACTTTAGACGCCCACTTGCTTGACCTTATTGCCTCGTATAGGAGGAGATTGGCTCTGAAGTTCATGAAATCTTTGACAGTCACACGTCACCATCTTTTTGGCAGATATGAAGGTGAGGCATATTACCTTTCATGGTCCATACTGGCAGCTCCGAGAATTTTGTTGTTCTCCCTCCAAAGGAGGTATTCATAGGTGGCCAGACGTTCAGAGCAGGACTGTGCCTGTCTCCATTCGTGGTAACGTGTGGAGGGAGGAACCAACGAAAGTTCTTCCTTGTCGTACATTGTGCCTGTATTGATCGATTTTGAAGTGTGGCGCTGGTGTGTTGATAACTCAACGAAAAGCTCAAGTGGATGTACACGTAGGTCATCCTCTTTATACAAATACAGAAGACTAGCTATGCCAATGAATGCGTCCTCCCAGTACATATCTTCGTAGTCGCTTGCAGTACTTCCAAGCGCAGAAAGGAGATGGCGCCTTGACGAAGCAACGTCTGTCAGGGACAAAGCAAGACGGTTCTGAACAATGTGTAGCAGGTCGCGCCACTCCAAAGAGCTGAAAGGTGCTCCTTAAGAGAAAACATACAAAGGAAGGGGCCTATCTCAGCCGTCACACGTCCCGAGTTCGACGCTATGGCGTTAGTCTCGGAAGGCGAAAGTCCTTACCCTCACGATGACATCTGTCACGACGACACAGGTTTGATGTAGCAGGTTCTAATAAGGACTCAACAGCAGATCGGGCGTTGCTATCGGATCGGGGTAGGGGGTCATCAGATTCTGACTTTAAGAACTACACCGGTGGGTTCCGGTCATCCTACTAACGTGTACAGCCAGGCGGTACCCCCATTGACTATGTATTATTGTATTTTGACGTACGCTATACAATGAAACTAAAGCGAACTGTCTGTCTTTGCGAGAGTCATCGATCTATGGTCCTCATACAGATATCACATAGCGCTGGGAGTCACGTCTTGGCTGTCCTTCGGGTTTGCAAAACGATTCCTAAGGGTATTATACTCTTTCATGAACTGTTCCTTCATGTTGCTGAGAAATTGTGATGCTTCCGGTTCCTCCCCGATAGTTGCTTGTTGCGCGTCCCATTCTTTGAGTCTCGAGTCTTGAAGCAGAGCACTTCGACTGGCTTTTACCCCTTCGTTGAGGAGTCGTCGACACTCATTGGGGAAATCTGGAAGACAATAAGAATTGTCCATGCATTGAATATATACGTCATTCGCATCTATAGATGCTTAGAGGACCTCTCTACTTGGCAAAAAACAGATGTCAACAACGTTTCGTTGTCTTAGGACTCACTCAGGGTCGTATGCGAAGCTACCCTTGGTTGTCGAGCTACTACCATTAGAAGCTGACTGCTCATTAGCATAAGCGTAAGTCGTTTCGATTAAGCCTGGTGCGCGGCTTCGTAGCCAGCGACTCCATTTGTCCCAGTCCTTGTTGGGATCAGGGCATCGGCTGTCTGAGCAGTTCGAATTAGACATATTGAAGTGTAATTTGAGGGTATTCTTGTTTGTGTAATGTGTGATATTCACGCTTCGAAAAATTTATGGCAATGAAGTGTGCCAACTGAAGTGGGTGGCGGGATGTCTTGATATGACGCTGGTAATGAGACGGAGGTGGGTTATATAGGCTTAGAGATGCCCCTGTGCCAGCGTTACAACCCTTCACGCGTATACAACCCCTCATGTGTTTGAAAGGCTCGGCTCAGCCTTTCCATTGTCGGAGATTACGTCAGAGGGGAACAGAAAGGTATGTCTGCAAGGAAGTCAAATAATAACACTGTAGGTGTAGAGACCAATGTGCACCATTACCAGAGTGTCAAATGGGTGGGAGACGACTATACGCAAGGGATCTCAAAAGAAGACACCACTTTGGAAGAATTGTATATGTCGTAAGTGGCTCATAGGACCATCAGCTTCCGCAAAATCCTTCGAAGAATGTAATCCTCTTTGTCAGTCACACATGTCAGTATTATGTGGCACATTTCACCTAATCGTCTGACAATCAATTTTGGCTTTATATTGATTGTCGCTTGGCGAGCGGGGAGAAGGTTTGCGGACGTGATGGCTCTCCTATTTGATGCTTCTTGCTGCTCTCTACTACTTTCCGTCAACTCATCAATGTGTGCCTCTTCGATTTGGGTTGGCTTTCGGTTTACCGCGCTACCTGCAAATCCCCATCACTTGAAGGTATTGTTCGGCAAGAAGAGTGACGTCAATTTTTGCGGATGCAAGTTACTCAACGAGTGACTTACATATGTAACAATTAATTTGTTAATCCGGAAAAACCTGCTTTAACAAATTAAGGATTTTGGCTGAGTGATATGAGCCCGGATTAACTCTAGAGAAACGTCGGACTGGTTGCCGAACAGAATTCATTGTTACATATGGCTTTGTTGCATATGCAAATTCTGTACGGTGACGACTTGTATATGACTTAATTTGCCGAACACCCTCGAAATGTCAACTTCTTCTGCGCCGCCACTATTGTATTCCATGCCTGCTTCCCACGAGCCAAGGTCAATCGGTCTGAAAGCACCATTTGTTCATGAGGATGCTGTTATCTGCAGTCATTACAAGCCAGTATCAAGCCTATGGTTCCCAACCCCGCGCTCGGACGTTGGCTTACCCCGACATCCTGCCGCCACTCGTGCCGATCTTCTTCTCAAAATCCAGGAAAATCCTTGTAGCTTCATCCACATCTTTGTAAAGTCCATCCTTCTTCTGCTCATCCCACCACTGAAGCAATCCCGCGTCTTTTATAGAGGCTCTCTCTCGCTCAACCCCCTCATTAAGAATCTTTTGGCAAGGGTATGCAATCCAATCCACATCGGAAAGGCCGTAATCGTCGACGCGAGTGAGATAATTATTGGTTCTGATGGCACTGCGCAGAATGCTGTGAGACCTATCGTGCAGGATCACATATGGACATTGGGAATGGACAGTCATATCTATAAATCGTCAGTGGTATCATCTTGCCATCGAGACACTGTACTGAACGATCGGTCGGTCTGGACTCACAATTCATCATTTCCTTTAGCATGTGAAGGGCTCGAGGCCCCTCGTGAGAGTGTCTGAGCGAGGCATGAGCGAGTGGCCTCGATCATTATGGCATGATGCTTTGCCATCCATTCAGTCCAAGCTTCCCACTCCTCCCAAGAGACACGATTTACATACCTGGAGAGGCGAGTGAGAGATTGATCGCCAGTCGTGGACATCATGCTAACCGTATGAGATGGTCAGGGTGTGTATGGGGACTGACAAGCAAGTAATTACACGACAACGATGGCGACCCCTTGGCAGTTCTGTATATATATCATCGATTTGTAAACACTGCATGTGACAAACGGAGGTACTCGGGAATGTGTTGCTGATAGCGGATGACGCCATAGACCATGGCGAAGGCTGAAATGGGTAAGATCCCTTCGAGGAGAACAAAGGGTGGGCCAGAACTGGACCATCATAGCATGTTGCACTGGGTTTTCTCAAACATTTCTCGGTCCCATGAAGATTTCGGATCATGGCAGGAGAGTTTCAGACAACATCAAGAAAAAATCCTCACTGGTGCGTCGGTCGTTCCATGCCGTAGCGGAACACGATTTACAGATCTCTAAGCGGGTCTGATGCCTCCTTTGAACGGCTTCGCAAATGATTTGCAATCCTAACAGTGTAATATTCCAGATCTGCGTTGATTTGGCTTTTGAGATTGGCCGCCACACAGTCCTTTTTCCAAACACAAATCCATACGGCTTAGCAGCGCTTCTCGCAGGCTGCATCCCCCTGAGGTACGTATCCCACGGATGTTGACAATTACAGCTTCGCACACTTGCCTAGACTGGGTTGGTCCGCCCTTTGGTCGACACTCATTTGCAATGCTGTGTCCTGAAGGCGCGATCGTCCTGTGCGATGGATTCAGCCTGGGCGAAATCTATCTATCCCTTTAATAGCATGTGACCGATGATGATAATTGTTGCTTCGACAGATACATGCTCATCATAGCAAGTCATGCATACAACCAACACCTGAACACTCATTGCCCAAGCTCATACCTATGTTCCCTCAACTTTGCCTTCTGAGTATCCCAATATTCTACCCATTCTTTGGTGACATCATCTTTTGGCAGGCCATCCACCTCGATGATAGAGTTTGCCGACTTCAAACCGAAGTTTTGAGCGCCTGTGAGCTGCAAATCGGGTTGATTGGCGAAGAATTCAAGAGCCCAATAGTTCGACGTGATAGCGAGCTTTAAATCCGTGAGGCTCCTATTGCACATCGCATTGTCACCAACGCTCAACGGATCGGATGATAGTCGTACTGTACCTCTCGAACTGGCCGCCAGTCCATGATAGCTCTTATAACTTACTTGGTCTGTACAGCAGCCAGATTTGCTCTGCTGTTGAAATGTTCCTGGGTCTCACCATTGTATTTATATGTGATACCGACGGTAGGAAATTTAGGCAAGTTGGCGGAAGATTGGATTATATCGATCGCACTGGGGTTATGAGGTTCTTCAGCGGTAGTTTGCGAAGCGATCGGTCCGCCCAGAGTCTGAGCTCTTTCAGCATTCGAAAGAAACCGCCTTCGGTCGACTGAACTGAGGGTTGATTCCTCTTCCTCTTGCCTCGAAGTACCGGAACCAGATTCGGGGAAGGGGAAGTAGGTAACCTTGGCAATCTCCTCAGCTAGCCCCGAAGGCCAGGTAGTCCTTCTTGGTGGATGATCGCCACTATGCGCGGAAGATGGTCTGGACACCGGTCGAGTGGCAGTTACGTTAACATCCGGATTGAGGGAGCTGGCTTCAAAGGGTTGTAGCTTCAGTCCTGGGTATGAGAGATCGTCAAACCCGTCTCCATCATCATCGAATAATGTCTCGTCCTCGAATGTTATATCTGGTGCGCCAGGTGGGGATGGTGGCTGTGCGTGTTGGTCCATCGTGAGGTTGATCAGATATCCCTGAAAGTGAGTATGGTATGGGAGAATATCATGGGAGGTGGAAAAGGCTTGAACATTTATAGCTTATTAGAATGAGTGGCGAGACTCTCCAAGAGGAACCAAGTTGAATGTGGAGTTTCAATATCTAGGTCTTCTTTGCACTGCGTCATACTCATACAGTGCACAGCATCAATCCGGTCTTCACCATCCTGACGCAACGAAGGCTGACCTTCCTAGTTCACGCTTCTCGGGTTGGCTTCTTTGGCTCGATTTTGGCTCCTGTTCGTCCACAGATGCACCTTCCCTCACCGAGATGCCAGCCAGGACAGGCATGATAAGCGAGACATCCATTGTTCTCGAGAGACATCGACCTCCATTCATAATCGCCAGAGAAGGCCGATCAAAGGATATCTGTTGGATCACTCCTGATCGGAACTTCCTCGGAGACCGCCAATAACACTCCGCCAATGTGTGTTACCTACTCGGAGTCAGGTCTTAGCGAGGTGTTCTAATTGGAGCATGGTGGATCGAAGGTAAGCAGTATAAGTATATCTCCCACAAAGCTTCGATCTCGAAACTGGCATGGCCGATCCAAAGGCCACATCGACGAGGGCTAAGTCTGAGAAAAGCAAGAAAGAACTTCTGGGAATACTACGTGATATACATTTTCCTAGTCTATGAAACAAACCAACAACAAACACGTTATTTTCCGTTATACTATATCTATTATATGATCTAGGTGATTTATGTATACTATGTACCATTTCCGTTCAAATCCGTCTTAGGCATCGTAAGAATAAAGCAAGAAATCCGGAATCTTGAAGATGAGCTATAAAGACCGGTCGTCAGGTCTTGTTCGACTAAGGAGAACGCTAAGTAGATCAGACTTACCGAGCAAAGACGTTTCTTGAATAACTATATCATCGACCAAACGCCCAGCACTGTACTGACCACCAAACCCATAACAGCTGGTACCGCAACCTTGAAAGCAGAACTACTACTTCCAAGAGGATCGTCTTTCCCGCTAGTGGAGCCTTTCCTTCCTAGGCTGTCCCATTCTTTATACGCAGCATAAGCCATAACTACGAAACTCTGACCTTCAGGCGAGTAGGTACCCTGCTTGGAGAAGTCGTATGGGTTTACTACCTGAGTGAGATACCCTGTCGAGTTGATATATGATGATACGGCTGCGAGGAGTTTGAGCGAGTTGGGCACGTAGGTGTCTGTTATGCCCAGGGTGGAGAGTCGACTATTGGGCAGTTGAGGATGATGATCAGCTGGGCTCGGGTGAATAGACAGGTGGAGTGAAGCTTACATTCCTGTCGCTGCCATCAGGGCAGATCCTGAAGTGTCTTTGAAAGATGAGTTGTCGTTTAGGTAATTGTGGAATAGACCGTCGCTTGTCTACCGATGACTCATAAGTCGGTTATCTTACTCAATGGGATTGGGCAATGGAGGAAGGTATGAGCTTACAATATAAGATTGAGACGCATCGTAGATCTCCGTCACCCAATTCTTCAAATCGTCCATCTGACTTGACATATCACCTGCGTAACTTGACGCTTTGATCGTAGCCCACACTCTCAACATACCAGTCGCGGCCCATGCGTTACCTGTGATCCAGAGGTTGGGATCGTGAGTACCGCTTCCCAGTAAAATGTGCGCCCATAAGCCATTATCTTGTCGCAGGGTGTCACGGTAGAGCGAACATTGACGGTAGGCTTCCTGGAGGAGGGTCTGGTTGTTGTGCAATACTGCGTAGTACGCTGCATGTCATGGTCAGATCAGCGTATACACGTCATATAGTATAGGGGCATAATATCACTTACCGAGGAAAGGAGGTACCATATACACACTATCTGACCACAGTTGAGCTTGATCTTCTCTGTGTGAGATGGCTCCCGATGATGTCTACGACAATGCCCATTGCCATATCAGTCCAGCTCTATCCTTGGCAAGGAAGTAGAGGAAATCATGCACTCACCCTCGGCACGTTGTACAGCAAATGGTTCAATTGCGAAGTAGCAGCATCTCCATATCCGATCCCTTTCACCTGCTCGTTATTCGTAGTTGCATTTGCAAGTAGAACAGCGATACCTAAACTGGGTGGATCACCCGCCGCACCATCCTGCAACAAACTGCTTCCTCCAAGAGTACCATTGGAGCTTGACGTAGCGTTGGAATTGGGTCGATTTTGAAGGGTGGTTTGAGCGATATCGATGATCTCTGAGATTTGTCCAGATTTCAATCCATCTAATTTCTGGAAAGGTGAGTTTGATGAGTAGACAGTGAGCTCGGGATACTTGGATTCGAGGATCGCTATGGACTTTGTTCCGTTTTCCCAACTGTAAACCTTATCAGCATTATACAGTCGATATGAGACATGAGGATATGGAAATGACGTGGATGACTCACGAAGCGACGTTGATCTCCTCCATCACATTGTATACCTTGTTCAACAGTGAATCCGTCAGATGAGTTGCTCCTACTGAGGACACTAGGAAGCTTGATGCAGCCAGAAGGGCGATTGATCGCATATTTGATTGTTGCGCACGGGTTACTCTAGCGTCGTTTTTTTCGGGTGTGTGAGTTAGAAGTGGAGTACAACGATGATCTCGATGATGGGATATGAAGGTCTATATGTCTATGTTTACAGAGAACAAGGTCTCACAGAGATCAACGAGAACAGGAGACGGTATAGACAAGTAAGCGATTGGATATGGATGAAAACGGAACAACGGTTGCAGTCAACGATGATAAAATGAAGAAAGGAGATCAACCTGTCTTGTCTTGTCTTGGGTCTTGGGTGTTTGATGATGACGTCTTGGCAAAATGAGGAAAAACGGGTAACGCAATGTTAAAGCATTTAGGTGGCGTGTATTCTTTTCTTTTCTCACTTTGTCTACCAGTGCAGATACCATCCGACGGGCCGTTGGGGTAGGGTACAGTGGTGTCCCAAAAATAGCCTTTTCATAGGATGTGGAGTCAAAGTGGGTGGGAACAAAGAGATACATGCTCGCCGATCAAATCCCATACAGTACACATTTTACCATTTTCATGGTACCACGAACATGCAACGTTACAACACTCACTGTGCCAAGACAATGTCAACTAGAACATGAAAGGGATGTGCCCCGTCCTTTCGCAGTCGTCATCATACAGGATGCCTTGCGCATCGTTGATAATTGATGTTTCAAAGTCATCTAGCTCAACCACACACATCCGACTCAAACACGGACCAAATAAGGTAGCAGGGGCTAGAACAACAAAAAACAATGCAGAGACGCGTCTCCACCCGTGCCTTTTATATTTTCCCTGTAGATTGCAAACGTCATCACATCCTTTGACCAAGCTTTTCGGGTCCGACGATCTCGTGCATAAAAGGTGTATCAGTATGAAAAGTGTACCCATCGAATCGCTCTCTTCAAGCAGTGTTGCTATTTATCCACCTCCGAATCCGATGACAGCTGAGCAAACCCATCGGAGCACACAACGAGAGTGGGAACGCCCCGATGTATTTACTGAGCCAAGCCAGATAATGATAACTAGGTTCTCTTCTTCTTGAAAGTCGATACAGCCTCTTCGAATGAGGCATCTCCCCATTCTCTCTTCGAATCCGGGTCGGACTCCCACCACTTCAAAATGTATGAGTTGCTGATTGAATCTCTTTCTCGTCTCACCATCTCATTGAGAAGCTCCTGAGCCGATTGCGTCTTGAGGCCGAGACACTTGGTGTTCGCGTTCATTCGATTGATATGACCGTTGTATCTGGACGCAATATCTCCCAGACAATTGGCGCTATCCATCGGTTGTTCTCAACGTCATATCATACTCATCATCATCACCAGCAGAGAAAACTCACAAAGCGATTTGAAATTCTGGGGGCAGGCCATCCAAGAGTGTGCTTTTTGGATGCTCGGACCCAGGTTCTGGGTCAAGTGACAACAAAGCGATACACATGACCGTAAAATCTACCCTAGGTCCCTATCTCTGTTGAACTCTGCCAGTTCGGCATCGAAACCCCGTTCACTCATGGTGATGTAGTGTAATAACGCCTTGTTTATGATAGATGATGATGTTGAGAGACATCAAGAAAACCATCTGCCTCTCACTCTCTTTCGCTACTTATATATGCTACTGGGCTCACGCCACCGCGTACAATGATCATCGCAAGGCACAAAGGTAGAAGGAAGCTAAGACAGACAAGGGATCATCCAGACTGCTTTCTTGCGAGCTAGCTAAGCGTGAACACAAATGGTGAGATCAGTTGATGTCTTAACCCTGAATCTTGTTCTGGCCTTCTTAGTTCAGTGGTTTAGAATTTGTCACTAGTAGTTTCTTTTAGGATTGCCATGACAGGGTCACTCGTTCGATTCGGGTAGAAGGCATTTTTTTCATGGCTGGGGCCATGAGTGCTGGCCAAGGAACGTCTTTTTGTGTCTACTCACTCGCATAGCATTCTTCTTGGGGATCACAAAGCGTGTGAGACTGGTGCATATCTTTCCCTACCCCAGTGGATCAATGTAAAGGCAGATGAGTAGGGAGAAGAAGAAAGGAGTGATTTTGTGAGGATTCGTGATGGATGAATGCCACTTTTTATGTATGTAGGCGCGTTATGATTATATGAGATTGTTCCACGTCATGAATGAACCGGTTCACCGCTCGCGGTTGCACTTGCTGCGATTCAAGTTCAAGCGATTCAAGTTCAAGCGATTCATCCAACAACTAAGTACTCACCTTACAACATCTTACTTGCTCTCACTCCAATACCAACCAAAACACAGCTGGCATCTTACACACTCTCCAGCCAGCTGTCCCACCTAGACCATCGCCCTCACCATGGCTCCCAAAGCCAAAACACCCTCTGGGACACCTTCCAAATCTACCCCTCTTTCCACTCCCCTAGCAACTAAGGCATCTTCAGATACCCTCTCAAACCCGCTGTTAGCTGTCGATGTTGAACCCTTACCCAACGGTACTATCACTCCCAAAGCTAGGAAGCTAGCTTACCCCTTGCCAACCCACATCTCACCTACTACCATCAACAACACCGAGTCGCTGTTGCGATTTGTCATTCTAGCTTTGATATGTGGTGCTGCTATCGGGAGTAGACTCTTCGCTGTGATTAGGTTTGAGAGTGTTATTCACGAGTTGTGGGTATCTACATTCCCTTTTGTGTTGGTCTGCAGCCAGTACCCATTGTTCGCCTTTGCCATGTTTGATCGAACATGACTGACAAACTGACATTCTCATTACCGCTGCAGCGATCCATGGTTCAACTAGTACGTTCCTACACCACATCCTTCCGCCTACCTCCCAATCTGACGTGATTATTTCTTTCCAGCCGAGCATCCAAGGTGCTGGTAAACGAAGGATTCTACGTGAGTGTCCTCGCCGCTCGCCTCTTACGATTCCCACTTGCTACGACCGACTACGAGCTAATGCGAATCTGCTAAATAGGAATTCTGGAACTGGTTTGACCCTACGGCATGGTACCCTCTCGGACGAACTGTCGGCACAACGCTCTATCCAGGTCTGATGGTCACTGCAGGGTTGATCTGGCATTTCTTGAGGTTGATCAATATGCCAGTGGACATAAGAAACGTTTGTGTGATGCTGGCTCCTGGTTTTGCGGGATTGACAGCTTGGACAACCTATCTGTGAGTCGGAATATCATTTCGTCGTCCTCCACTCACTGACTGACGTGACCCACTCGTCCAGCTTCACCACCGAGATGTCCACTCCATCTGCCGGTCTCCTCGCAGCTGCTTTTATCGGTATCGCTCCAGGATACATCTCCCGTTCGGTAGCTGGTTCCTACGACAATGAAGCCATCGCCATCTTCTTGCTCATGGGTGCTTTCTACTCTTGGATCAAAGCTATGAAGACTGGAAGTGCACTTTGGGGTATGGTCACTGCGTTGTTTTACGGATGGATGGTAGCTGCTTGGGGCGGTTATGTCTTTATCACCAACAGTGAGTTGAAGTTCTTTCTACTCTCGAGCGCGTAGTCTTGTAATGAATATTGAAAATGTTCTGACAATTGACGCCTCTTCTTAGTGATCCCCTTACACGCCTTTGTCCTCATCCTGATGGGCAGATTCAACAACCGACTCTATACCGCCTACTCCTCATGGTATGTCATCGGTACCATCTCTTCGATGCAAGTCCCCTTCGTAGAATTCCTACCCATCAGGACATCGGAACATATGGCCGCGTTGGGTGTATTTGGTCTGCTCCAACTCATCGCTTTCGTCGAGATTGTACGACGACTGGTCCCAGGCAAGCAGTTCCAGCTCTTGCTTAGAGCTTTCGTCGTTTTGGTCTTTGTGGTCAGTTTCGCTGCTTTGGTAGTTTTGACCTTCTCTGGTTGGATCGCTCCGTTTGCTGGTAGATTCTACTCCCTTTGGGATACTGGTTATGCCAAAGTACACAGTGAGTCAATATCCAACTAGCTGGAGAATCGTTGATATGAAACATAGCTGATACTTTGTTCGTTGGCAGTGCCCATCATCGCTTCCGTGTCCGAGCATCAGCCCACCGCCTGGCCATCATTCTTCTTCGACCTGGAAATGCTCATTTTCTTCTTCCCTGCTGGTGTCTTTTGGTGTTTCAAGGAGCTTCGAGACGAACAGATTTTCATCATCATCTACGCTACCCTTTCCGCCTACTTTGCAGGAGTGATGGTCCGATTGATGCTGGTCATCACCCCCGTCGTCTGTGTAGCAGCTGCGATCGCCTTCTCCAAGCTGCTCGAAGCGTACATCGACCCTGTCATCCCCGAATCAGAAGAAGAAATCGAAGAAGCTACAGCTCATCAACCCATGTCCAAAGCCAAAGCTAAGAAGATCGCTGCTGCTCAACAAAACAAATCCGAATTCAACTTCACCGGCATACTGGGCGGTAAAGGTGAGAAAGGGGTATTCGGCTTGGATACTCGATTCGCAGTCGTCTCTGTTCTATCCTTGTTCTTGTTCATATTCGTCTATCACTGTACTTGGGTCACCTCCTCCGCCTACTCGTCCCCATCAGTAGTATTGGCATCGAGGAACCCAGACGGAAGTCAAAATATCATTGACGATTTCCGAGAAGCGTACTACTGGATCCGACAGAACACCGAGAAAGACGCCGTGGTAATGTCCTGGTGGGATTACGGATACCAAATTGCAGGTATGGCCGACCGACCCACCCTCGTCGATAATAATACTTGGAACAATACTCATATCGCCACTGTGGGCAAGGCGATGTCATCGAATGAAGATGCCGCGTACCCCATTCTGAGGAAACACGATGTGGATTATGTGTTGGTCATCTTTGGTGGATTGCTGGGATACTCGGGAGACGATATTAACAAGTTCTTGTGGATGGTGAGGATCGCTCAAGGGGAATGGCCAGATGAAGTGCAGGAACATAATTATTTCACGCAGAGGGGTGAATATGCTGTGGACGAGAGGGCGTGAGTGCGGTGCAATTCTTGCATATCATAGTGTACCCTTGATCGAGAAGAGAATAACGATTGAGCTGATGGATTTGCGTGTGATGAATAGCACACCGACGATGAAGAACTCGTTGATGTACAAGATGAGTTACTATAGGCGAGTTCATGAGCGTACTCGCGAAGTCAGTTGAATATCCTTGCTTACTAATGTCTATTTTCATACATTAGATTCCCCGAGTTATTCGGTGGTCACCCAGCTCAAGATAGAGTAAGAGGCCAACAAATCCCATCGACGGGTATTCAACTTGATACGCTAGGTGAGTTCGAGTCCACGTCTTATTGTTGATTGTCTATTTGCACTCTCACCCCCTGCATGTGCCATACTGATTGCATCTTTTCCGCACCGCAATAGACGAAGCATTCACATCTGAAAATTGGATTGTGCGTATATACAAAGTGAAGAAGGAAGATCCGATCGGAAGAGAACTGAAAGCAGTCTCGTCCTTTGAGGGAGGGAAGAAATTGAAGAGATCCGCTAGTAGTAGTAATGCCGCGGTGGGGGGGAAGAGGTCGAGACCTAACATGTAGGTGGGAGGAGAGACATAGAACAGAGGAGTAAATAGGATAGGGTAAATGGCAAGGATGCAAATACTGATGAAACTGATACCAAACCTGATACAGATACTAAGACTGACGTTGATGATGAATACACTTCACTTCATCCAAGTCTTCCGGTTGTTAGAGAGGACAATCCCGGGACTTCTCATACTGTATCATTTAGCTAAGAGGATCATCAAGACATTGCAATAATTCAATCTAATTATAAGTTACGATCCGTTCATGTTTGCATCCTTCGCCAGACTGATCATACAATATATACAGTACGAATTAACAAAGGTAATTAAATCTATCCTATAGTATTCAGAGTCTTCGTGAATGTAATGTAATGTTCTACCAGTTATGCCCAATCCTTGTATACCATTGTTTGCACTGATCCATTATTCCTTTCTCTGCTGTTTTGATTGTTACTCTCAACTTTAACGATCCCCTCCGTTAATCTCCTTTGATCTTCCTGATCTACGTGAACTTACATACCCCGCAACTAGCAGGTTCCCTTCCTACTATACTAACCCCCGATCCCAGCCCGTTCGTGGAAATGGCGCTGGTACTGGCACTTTGACCCGTACTAGCCAAAGCAGCACTGCTGGCAGCAGTGGTAACAGGTTGCACCGCCGTTCCAGCAGAACTCGAGGAAGAAGAAGCACCGGTGGGGCTAGAAGTAGGACTCGCAGAAGAAGAGGCGGAGGAAGAGAGTGAGGCAGAGTTTGAGTTTGACGAAGCGATAGTCCCGCTCAACTTCGTTAATCTCAAATCACAATTCTCCAATATGCTCGAACTGCACACTGAGGCAGGTAAGGATCCGCTCAGATCCGTATTGGAAGTGAGCGAGAGCGAGACGATGGATGAGGGTAGAGTCGAGGGAGAGGTGGTGTATTTGTTGTTTTGGAGATATAACGTGTTGAGGTTAGATAGTTGGGAGAAGTTCGGGATAATTCCTGAGAGGGAGTTGAATGAGAGGTCGCTGATTGTGGTGATAATAAAGGTAAATCAGTATCATTACTCCTGATCTCAAGGTGACGGTCATCTACAGAGCGAGAGGCAGTCACTCACAGGTAAGTGATCCCACTGGGTAACTTATCGGTCTTGGCATCTACGAGACCTTGTGCTGTGACTGCCAGAGTCAATAACCCAGTATTACCAGATAAATCAGGTAAGGTGTTCCCCATGTTCGGGTTATTGACAAGTACCAATGTAGTCAGGGATTTCGCAGATGAGAAGGGAGCTTGATCGATAGGACCAGACAAGGCTGTATATTCCAGATCGATGGTCTTGAGGTTTGACGAGGAAAGTAAATTTGAAGGGAATTTACCAGCTAGAGGTCAATGACCCAGACATCAGCATACGTCAAGCCAGCCAAAACGAGTGAGACGACCATACTCACTAGGTACACTGCCATTCCCCATAATATGTATAGCCTCCAACGCCCAGATGTTACCTATACTCTCCGGCAACTCATCAGGAACATTAGGATACTGCAATAACAATCCCGTGATTCTTCCTCTCGAATCGCAGGAGACACCATTCCACCCTCCACAAGGCGAAGAATCCTTCATCCAATTAGCCATACCATCCTTGGAGGCAGTTTTGGCGTGAATATCCCTGACTGCGCAGAACTGCAGGGCTGATCCTACGCCCGTAGCGTTACCGTTCACCATGGGCTGCGAGAAGTCGTTGGTTACTGATTGGAGGATCGGTACGCAATCTGAGCAAGGGTATGAGGACGGATTAGGGAGTACTCTGAATTGGTCGAGGCAGCTTGTGAGCGTTTCGGAGGATGTCGGTGTGGGTATGGCTGCTGAAGATGTCGCTGTAATGGAGGAAGTATCGGTAGAGTTGGATGATGAAGAGGAAGAAGATGATTTCGAGTCCTTGCGTAGGAGTGTGGTACAGAGACCAATAATCAGGGCTGCGAGGATCAGGATAGCAATCGCTATTCCGTACTAGGTGTACACCCAAATCATCAGCTAGCAGCACCGCCAAAAGACAACCCGTCAACTAGCTCACCTTCCACACCCTCTGTCGCATCTTCTGCTTGACTTCCTCCGCCTTATTAGCTCTCCAGCTCCCTTCATCAGCTCGCTCAGGCATCCTCGCTCTCTGCCCCTCATACGATCCACCTCCTGCAGCCCACTCTCTCGCACCTACCCAACCAGGGGAGCGCTTGTACGTCCCGCTATTCTCTCGGACAGGACTAGAAGAGGATGAGATCGACCAAGTGGAAGTCGGTCCACCACCAGCACCTTCTCGTGATTTGGGATACCGTTGTTGACTGGTATCATCATCTTCGTAATCCGGGACATTCAGCCTAACAGGCTTGACATTCCTCCTGAACCTTTCCATCTCCTGTTCTTCCCTATCCTTCATTGCTCTGAGAGATCTATCGGCTTCTAGTGCGTACGAAGGTTTCAAAATGGATTTACCAGGCAACCACCTTGAGTTCCTTGCTGTTCTAGCTACGCCGCTTATCGTATCGCCAGCTCTATCCAGTAGAGTCCGTCTCTTAGCGTATCTTGACGATTCTCCAAGCGAGGAAGGGGTGTTGGTTCGAGGGGGTAGAGGGGATGCTCTGAGGTAGGTAGGCGTAAGAAGAACATTATGTAGAACTGATTCGTAATTATCTAATTCCTCAACTTCATCCCTTGTTTTCCTCTTTGGCGATTCCGATCCGTGTGATACTAGTGAAGGTATCATATCTCTAGGAATCACTTGACCAGGCTTCAAGTCTACTTTACCTCCTTTCCAAGAAGGGTATCGATGTCCAATCTCCACCTCGGCCACTTCGAACGGATCATCCTTCACAACCTTCTTAGCACCTTTAGCCTTGGGCTTCAGTTTTTCGCTCAACTCCCTTTTGGGAGGTAATGGTGGAGCATTATGCAAAATGGGGATAGAAGCTGGATGCTCAGTTTTGGCAGTGGCGGTCTCAGGATCGATGATCACGTCGTTATGGTTGGGAGGATACATCATCCGTGTCCTTTTCAGATCCAATGGTGGAGGTCGTTTAGGTTTTGAGGGAGGTAAGGGAGTGGAAGGGTCTGGATATTCGGAATGAACTGGTGAGACCGTAGAGGAGACGATGGTGGGATGTCGGGATTGGACGTCGTATCGCTGAGGCATCGGGTGAGAGACGTGGAGGGGAGGGTGTCGAGAGGGCAGAAGGGAGAGGATGGAGAAACGGGATTTGAATAGCGATGAGCGGGGGGTGTCGGGAGACATGATGGCGAGAATGTCGTGTGGTATGTGCTTTATTGAGTCAGACCTTCAAGGTAAATTGGTATTGGTGTGAGACTTGATATGACTTGACGAAAAGTCAGCCGATGGATGGCGTTGATGATGAATCAACACAATCAATCAATTAAGCAGTGAGTACGTGTAAGTAGATGTATATGAGGGATATGAAAGAAGAGAAAGAGATAGATACCTACCTATATGTATATGTATACTCGCCATGTCGATCTGTATCTGTAGGTATAGGTATAATTATAACAAGCATACGGTGGCGTATCATCCATCGTATCATCAACAATAAGCTAGGTGATGAAACCACGCTCCAAATGGTCTGGATCTCGACTCGACGTTGTCATAGTAGTCATATCGATCAACATGCTCTCCTTGTGTGCGTGCTGTGATGAAGTGATTGTACGTATGTACAATAACATAAGACGATGATGATGTTGATGTAGCAAGAAACAAAAAGAGACAATATCAGAAGACAAAAAAAGACAAAAGCGCATTATCGAGCATCATCGTAAATCTGAAACGTATACATGAAAAATACAATAAGCAGGCACGGGCCACTAGCCAGAACGCGGGGGTCAATGCGGACTTGGGTACGTTTCACGCTAGTACTACTATTGTTCGTAATGTTCTCATGATGATCTCCGTATACGCGTTTTTTTTTGAATGTTTTGATGATGATGCATATATTACAATAGTCATCCTCTAGCGCATTCCCCTTTCCCCTCATCCAACTTTCACCTTCTTCACCAGGAAGCTAGCTGTATTCTGGTACGTGACTATGACTATACGAATGTACAAGGAAAAAAAGGGTTATCGATGCAGGGTGTATAGAGTGAGAAATAAAAGCAATATGTCCAAGAATAATGACCGACCAAAAACCAAAAGGGGAGAAAAGTCGAAAAGGAAAAAAATAAAAAAGAGACCTTGTAAAGATGAGAATAAAAATGTACAATCACCCCACAATCCTCCTCCATCCCTCTCTACTCAATTCCACCCCCAACCACCTCTTGGCAACTTCCACTCGTGAGCTTTCGACAATCTCCGCGAGGAGGCAGGGGGGCGGACCAGAAGATACCTGCGGTTGAGTACTTTGTATTGGGACTCGATCGATCGGTTGATGGGTCAAGATCGCATCGTATGCTTGACGGAGGACACTGAGGAGATGCGATGGCCCAATGAGGGGTGAAGAGGTGGAAGGTAAGGGCGTGAGGGTTAGTAAGATGAGATGGATTATTGATAGACCTAAAAGAGGTCGGAATAGTGCGAAGGAGCTGTAAGGTAATCACCAGAATTAGCCAACTAGTCCACTATCACATCACTCCATATATATCCGTGCGTTGTGTCTCGGCAGAAGAAGTGGAAGATCCACTCACTAAGGCAAGGTCCGTCCAATCTCAACAGAACAGATAGCCTGCACGACATTCGTAGCAGCATCTCTACCTCTTTCCAACAACGCATAACCCTCCTTTGAATCCGCTAACTCTTGCCATATCCTCTCGTCCGCCAAGAACGCAGGAGAACAAGCAAACAAGATCACATAATTATGATGGAGCGATAATATGCTATATCAAATCACACGATCAGCTCGAGTAACATCGGAGAGATACTGAAGGGAACATACGGATCAGACGCAACTGCCCAAGTCCTCGACCAAGCATCTATCCTATTCGCAAACTTCCTCCAGGGATCCATCGCTCGATTCTTCCTATCTTCCAGTATGATTTCTTCAGTCGGGGTCTCAGAGGGTAACGGTGCGGTCCGCGAGGTATGCTGGAGTTGTTGTACTGCGCAGACCAAGAGCATCAGCTGCACATCCCTTCACGGTATAGATATAGTCAGCCAACTCACATTCAGCCAAAAGCTCAGAATACTCCAACCAAGCTAACAACTTGGAATCCCTATCTCTGACCGCCAAATCACTCGCAGGATTCACAGAGAGCTTCTCCCTCCATGCTGCAGCCAGAGGATCCCGAGTAACGGGCGGTAGCAAATCGGGTATATGACAACTGAACCACACATACTAGACGTCAGCCATTGCGCGCAGATGCACCGAACGCATACTCAATACGCACAGATGATCCATTATGACCAGATAAATCCATTCCCTCCAATCATCATGCGTCTTCCTAGCAGCGAATAATCGATCCAAACCCGCCGATCTAGCCTGCGCGATGGACACAGCAGCGTACGTAGGATCATTAATCCATGTCCTACCGTAGCAACATATCAAATTCAGCTCATCGAGGTTTCACAGCCTCAAGTGTGGGAGGGCCTAAACTCACGCTAGAACACCCAGTGACCTAATTTCCTCTCTCGACCAATCGGTTCTCTCACCGACCAACCTCCCCACCTCAGCACACACATCAACCAACAATCCCTCACATTCCTTCTTTCTAATTTCATCTCGTTCCACCACGGTCCTCCTGCCCAGCAGGTCAACCACCATCCCTGGCAACCCCTCTGAATCCCTCAACCCCACTAACCACGGAGTGAGCGGCCAAGCTCTCGTCCTGTAGCTTTCCCAGGTAGCTTCCAGCACGGGAACACTCCGCTTAGGCATCAGATGTCTCTGCAACGAGTTAATGGAGAGTTGTAGTGTCGATATGGCGGATGGTACGTTCTGTAGATGCCTCAAAGAGGATTCGACGTGTCGTAATCTCGAGTCTGTCGATGATGTGGGAGGGGGTGCGACTTGCGGCTGATTCAATATAGAGGTAGTGGGAAACGGAGGAGGATGAACGACAGTGACAGGAGGATGATATATCGCCTGAGCAGGAGGTGGATGAGGCGGTCCACCAACCATACTTCCTGCAGTACTTGGTGGAGGGGGGGAATGTCTCGAAGGTGCATAGGGTGAAGTGAGAGCAGCCAAGGAGGTAGCAGGTGGAGGAGGCATAGGTTCTCTAGCTTGTCGAAAGGCGTAGGTCTCAGTCCCAGGCGGTGGAGCTCGGGAAGTGATAGGTGGAGCAGGTTGGGGTCCAGCAGGGTAGAAACCTAAGCCCGGTGAGCCTGGTCGACCACTTGACATGTGGAAAGGCGGTGGTCGAGATGGTATGACCGATATTGATTTTGGTCTGGATCGAGGTTCGAATATGCATGGTTGGCCGGATTGGCGACATCCCCTACATGGCACTTGACTCGGTCCATCGCATTTCATCCTGCAGCACAAATGAACTCAATCAGCTCGACCATTCATCAAAGCCCTTTCTGTGAAAGAAGAAAACACTCACTTCTGCCTCCTGCATCTCGTACAAGCCATCATACTCCTTGGTGCTCTACTATTAACATCCCTCGTGAAGATGATACCAGCCGGTTCATCCGGATGACCAGCTTCGCCAGGAAGTCTAGGAGAGGTGGTAGAAGTAGGCGAGCCAGCATCGAACGATCGTCTGGAATCGGATCGCCAGTTGGCTTGCCATCCCGAAGGTCCAGGTGCGAACGGTGGGAACCCACCACCGCTACTTCCTGGTGGGTTGGACGGTATGGGTGCAGGTAAGATAGGGTGTGAAGGCGACGCGGTTGGCGGTCTCTGCGTTCTTTGTTGAAGTGACGAGGTCGATCCGGTCGGTGAGGAGGGGGATGAAGTGCGTCTTGCACGTTTGGCAGGTGTGGGATTCATTGCTATTAGACAGATACAGATATATTGTTCAGATGATGATACATTGCGGTGATCATTCACTTACTGGAATAGTATCAAAGCTTGGTTGAATCCCATCAAGATATTTTCTTCCCGAATAAATAGACTGATTTCTCTTCTCTCCTCTACTAGCCCTTTCCTCCCTCGATATCTCACTTCTTTGACGAACCGTTACCGTTCGGTACTAAACTCCCGCTCAATCGCCTATCTCCTCTTTGGGGTACCACACTTTCGAGTGATTTAGAATACTAATTTAACACGATGGTGAGGTTTGGAATAGATATTGATAGGAGAATATCGATGCATTCGAATCCGAATCCCACCGTCCATGTATTAGTTCGTGATGCAATCTGTCCTAAGCTAAGGTTGTATGAGACAACACGTTTGGACCGGTTTTGTTCACCTCTACAGAGGAATTTTTCGAGTCCTTTCCTTTCCTTTCCTTGATGAAACCTATTGTGTACTTGACACGGATTGATAGTTTGATGGTCTGATGATCTTGCCTCGTGTGAGATTGATGCTTGATGGTTTATTGTTGATTTCTAATGGAAAGGACAGAGGATAAACAACAAGACGAAGACGACTATTCCTCTTTTCCTATTGTCTATTGTTTCTTGATGACAATTTGATCCTTTTGATCCTCTTCCGAGTACGCGTTAATCAATCAGAATATCGACTGAGTTATGAAAATCTTCTTCGAAGCAGATCTCCTCCGTGTTGTCTTGCTTGTGTGTTTAAATGCCCACTCAAAGGACCTCTCCCTGCTAGTAAGTTAACAGTATCTCGGATAGTTTTGTGTTTCCTTCTTTCTTCGTTCTTCTCCTGTCGAGTAGGGTGGCAAATACACACACACAAAAGTCCAGATCTACCTAGACCTTGTTGATGTTGATTCGAGGTCGTGTTTTAGGGTGAAACACTGATTGATAGATGAATGGTGGACTGCTGTGATCCGATCCGATCTGATCTCGATGTTGATGTTGTTTCGATTAATTGGATGATGATGATGATGTTATTGTTTGCGGAGTGGACGAAAGGATGAGCGATGTGGTGAGATTGTCCTTTCGGTGTCGGGAACGGGTGTTGATTAACAATTATAATACCTGGCAATGGTAGTCGTAACTTGAGGTAGTACGTGTATGTGTATGTGATATACTATTGATCGTTCATCTGCTCGTACCAAATATAGATGTAGTTTACAATACAACCTTTCTTTCTTTCTTTCTTTCTTTCGTTTGTTCATAAAGTCATTCTTCGTTGTGATGTCCAGTCGTCGGAGTGGTGAGTGGTGAGTCTGGAACAGACCGTGCAGAGAGTGAGTGGGCGAGTGGGTGTACCGAGTAATGATGATGATGCTGTATGCAAGAGGGGAGAGGAACGATATTTAGGTTGTATGTACAAAGTGAAAATGCGGGATGATCGGGTAAGGATATTGAGGGGTTTATGTTATTTCCCTTCGGTCTTTTCTCTTTCTCTCTTTCCTTCCTTGAGTGTAATATGAATGTTAAAAGATCCGACCCGCTTGGACATGCATTACAGTAGATAATCTTAGTAGGTGATGGTAGATCAGAGCTATAGTAATCTTAAGGATCATTTATGCACTGTAGCACCGTAGTTACCAAAAGTACCTTGCCCTAATCTTAGTCCCATACCGTTCAGTATGAGCAGTGCACAGGAATAAACATCTGCACATCTAGGAGATTCTCCTGAACTAGTTTGACGGAATAACCCAATATGACCCTGCGTTACCGGACTGTTTCATTCTTCCTTCCCTTGCATTCCGCGTAGATGCACCCTTGATGAGTCCAGACCTATTCTCCCAGTATCAGTATCACCACCAATCAAGCATATGACCGTGTTCAAGTTACAGTCAGTGCATAGGTATAGGTATATGTGAAGCTAGTTCCGTACCCTCCTTTACTTGTACATCCCTCCCTCTCTCACCACCTGAAAGCAAGAGTATGAGTATGATGCACAGGTTCTCGATCGTAATGAGACACCCACCTGCGGAGTAAACTACAGTAAAAAAATGTGAGGAGTGCCTGAAACATGTAATTACCACATTACCGGACCCGCTTCCCGGTTCCACCACTCCCTTCCCTCTGCTGTCCTACGCGGCAAGGCACAATAACAGCTGAACGGAATGACGATGCTTCGTAGGTACAGTTACAGTAACTGTGGGTGTGGTGTCTTTCGGTTCTGATCCACCATAACGTACCAACCGGTATCAATCCAAATGGAGGGGAGGAAAAAGCCCCACTGTGTCAATTGATGCATACTCGTAGATCCAGATCTGAGTATCAGTCAGTACACCTTGACCCTTGACTGATTGAATATGTATATATGTATATGGGGATGAGATACAGTAACAACACTGCGATTGGTATGATCTTCTCTTCTCCTGGAAAGTAGAGTTGATACAGGAGACCCCAAAAATAAACTTTATCATACCCGTGGTGTGCTGTTCCCTAAGCTACAGTAAGCTAACGTACCCGGTCCCGATCCGTTCCCGGCTACAGCTGCAGCTACAGCAGATATCTTTCTAGCTGTAGAGCGGCAGCAAGGTTGAATGGACCTTACATGCGGCAATTGTCTTCCACTCTACAGTCCCTCAATCAGCCAGGTGAGTCTGTCACCATGAATGACATGCGGTCTACCACAGTACATATCACAAGCAAGATACTCCCGATCAAGTTCTTGCAATCTACCGTATGGACAGCCAAAGACTAGACTACACCGCGCCGCATCTGATGGACGGGAACGAAAAAGGCGCCTTACGCCTCTTCTACGAGTACGTCAGGTCGAAGAGTATGTACTATACGAATAATCGGATGTCTCACCTGTCCCTTCCCGTTTAATCTGCGGTATAGAATAGGTACTGAATATGGCCACTTGGCACTCGTACAACGCGTTATACCATCTTTTGTCGTCATTACTACTCTGTGGTATGGCTATACTCGTACTCCAGGATCGAATAAATACGACGATGGCGCCGAATCATAAATATCAAGAATCAGGCATGGCGTACATCTTGATAATCAAACCGATGATGGGCTTAGCGCCTCGCACGGCTTAGCGCACGTACATACTCAAGCTTAAGTTACAGTAGTACGTTTGGATTAGTGTGGCTTTCGATAAGATAGATGAAGCTCCGGATCAAGATCAAAATCATAAAGTCTCCGCTGTCGGTGCATGCGTACTTGCACTGCGGATATCATATTGTTGTTATCATACATCATATGTCATACATCATCGCCCAAGGAACGAGTATTACAATGATCATTATTATCATGATCTCGATGTGTCTCCCGTCCAAATGCAAGACCCTCAATGATACTACCTTCCACGCGTTGACATGCTAAAGCTATTCATCTACTCCTCGTCCCTTCCTCTCCCTTGGCCCATTCTCGCCGCACGTGGATTAACCGCCCTTCCCCTCCTTCGTTCCCTCTCAGGGGGTATATGGGTCTTTCGATGGGTATGACCAAGAGCGTCGAATCCAGGATTCTCGATTCCCCAACATTGATCTGCAACTCCCAAGTGATTAGTAAAATGCCCGCTACTTCCTGAGCAATCTCACTCACCAACAAAGTACGCAATATCCTTCAACTCGACCTTATCAGACCTGCGATGTTTCGCCAGCCTCGTAGCTCCCTTTAAACCTTCATCGATCAACCCATCCAGTATCTCCCCAATCACCTCGTCCACGCCATACTCCATCTCCATACCAGGGTGCAACTCCCCTATAAACTCCTTACATTTCCTCTTCCTCCTGACATTCTCAGGTTCGGGTGGTGGTGGGGGAGGTTTCAGCGCGAATGTCTTAGGATCAGGTAAGGCGGTAGCGAAAGCTGGTACTGAAGATGTTCCTGCTTCCCCGGCGGGCTGGTCGATCTGCGGGTTGGCAGTTGCTGAGGGGAGTGCTGGATCTGCCGGCGGTGGTGCGACCGATTTGGACGCATCTGTAGGTGTGATGTCTTCCTTGGAAGGCTGAGTACTAACATCTTCTGTTGCCGCTTTCTTCTCCTCGATAAAGCTCGGCTCAGGCTTCGAGGTGTCTCCAGGTTTGGTTTCTGCCGGTGGCACTTCCTTCTTCTCTTCTGAGTCAGGTTGAGGCTGCGACGTAGTGGGATTGGGATTTTCAGCAGGAACAGGAGCAGGGGGTTGGGCGGCTGCTGGAGCTGGAGCTGGTGCTGTAAGGGTCTGCGGTATAGGTGGAGTAAGGAGCGCCTTGGGAGCGATGGTAGTAGGTAATTGGGATTGTTGAGAAGGTTGAGGTGTCCTTGATGGTCCAGCTGCTGCATTATTCACATTCGCATTTGCATTTGCGTTGGAGTTTGCGTTGGTTCGGCTGGTCCAGTATTTGGCCGAAAGGTTGAATGCTTGCATTCTGCCTGGTTCCTATAGCATTCAAAAAGTGTACAACATCAGTGTCTGCGGATGTCCTATACCCATTAGGTGGGGTGGATGTAAAAGAGATAAGTAGACACGACAAGAGAAGGTTTGAGAGAACTCACAGCTCTCAACCATGCAGTTCTCTGCTCAGGCGACAATTTCATGAGTTCCCTCATAGTGTTATAATTTAATATCCCAGCTGGTATTGCGGTGTTGGCGGAGTTATTGGTATTTGGTGTACCTGCATTTCGACCCCCAGTCGCTGTCGCTGAAGAAATCGATGACGCTGTGGGAGCTGGGCTAGGTACAGAGGTGGGATTGGAGTTGGACTTTGCCATACCGGCTGAAGTGACCGCTCCCTGGGGTATCTGGCTTGGTGCTATCGTCGTGGGTGTAGAAGAAGAAGCGGCGAGAGGCTGATTAGGGGTGATCGTGCTTTGTACGGGCTGTTGGGGTGGAGGTGGGCGAGGAGGAATAGTGGTTTGTATAGGTGGTGGTGCATGCTGTATAGGTGGTGGTGCATGCGTCTGTGACTGTACCTGAGGTTGAGTGGGTGGAGTATTGGTAGTAGAAGTAGTAGTGATATTCGATCCTTGCGATGCTTGATTCTGATTCTGAGCGGCTACGCCCTTTGCTCTCTGAGCCATGGCATCGCTGAGATGTTGAGTGGTAGTAGCTATCAAAGCAGAGTACGCGTCTTTACTAATCAATGGTGGTCTGCCCATGAATGGCATGGTGGGATCAATGGCGGGAGGTAAATTGAGTAAAGGATTGGGTCGACCGGCAGCCATAGAAGATGCTATGACTTGTCGGAAATGGGTGTGCATGAGTTGTCGAAGCTGGCAGGATTGTTTGACCGTGTTAGTCTTCCTATCTGTGCATGAGAGACGATGATGAGGATATAGACACTTCAAGTCCACTTACCTGAGTGAGTTGAGGAGTTGATAACTTGCCTTGAGCATGCATTTCGAACAGGTTCGGCAAGTTGTGCATGATTGTGTTGATGGTCATGACGGATTGTTGTGGACCAGGTGGACGAGTGGTCCCTCCCGGTGTACTGGGTCCAGGTGGGACGGAGGGGGGTCGTGACATGTTGCCGAGATGGTTCGCAGCTCGAGTCAGTGATCGCTTTGCTTCCTGCCTATCGGACGAGACTGAGTAGAGGATGATAGATGATGATTGTACGAGTGATTGCAAGAAGATAAACGATGAAAGGGGGATGGATGTTATTGTTGTTACTGTACCATCATCATCATGATGAACGTTCGCTTGAACGAGTTGGTTACCGGTGAACTACTTTGATTATCAGGCTCACTGTTTGTTCACTTATTCACCCATCATCTCGGATTCTTCTTCGTTTCTTCTCCTCGATATCGACAACAACAATATATATGATTACCAGCGAGATGGGTCTCTCAATCAGCATATAGCATCCCGCATCATGCGTCGTATCCATCTTAAATCGCATGACTAGAACACATCAACGACAATGGTCGATTCCCTTTCCCTGCAGGATTCCATAGTCGAATCGTCCCATCGGCTATACTCTTCCCTTCCGGCCCACGGCAAACCGCTCATACGAAGTAACGGGGTGCAGGAATGGACCATACTATCTACCATATCTCTCGTCATACCGGGTACTTCACCAAAGGTCTTCCCAATATCGTTGGGAACAGGAGTAAAATGTTTACCTTACTCCAAGTTGTCAGAATATGGGGATACACTTCATGATTGCCATGCAGAAATCATAGCTAGGAGAGGGTTCCTCAGATGGCTCTTATGGCAGACTGGTATATACCTTAGATCCCAAAGGGGAGAAACGACAGGCGAAGACGTCTTCGTGGAGATGAATGATCAGGGCAAGCTCAAGCTAAGAGATGGGCTGGAAGTATGGCTGTACATTTCGATGTTACCTGTTCGTACGTTCCTCCATCTCATCTACCTCTCACACCATGCTGATGATGTCCTTGGAGTAGTGTGGAGATGCCTCAACATATTATACTTCAGCCCATCAATCAGCTGAGGACGCTTCCCAATGGCAAGAAGCAGACTCGACCCTCACAGGTTCAACCGATCAAGGTTCAATCGGAGTAGTCAGAGGTAGAAATGGCTATACCTCATTATCCACACTGCGTACCAAACCCGGAAGACCAGATTCCATCCCCTCAATCTCGATGTCATGTAGCGATAAAATTGCTTCGTGGTCTGTTCTAGGCATACAGGGCGGATTGCTGGCGAATCTATTCGAACCGATTTATCTGGATGGGATAATCGTTGGTGGAGTGGAGTTTCCTCTTACCTGCTCGGATGAAGATGAGTGGGAAAGCAAGATCAGGGGAGAATTGGAGAGATCGCTCTGGGGTAGATTGGAATCTATTCAAGGTATGTCATTTTTTTCTGTTAGGCCAGGCCAGGCCAGGGTGCTATCACTTATTTATACAGCGTAGTTGAGATAGGTCATTTACCATCACCGTACCGTCTTCATCGCGCTTCAGTCCACCTTACTCCGAGACCATTCGAACATTCCAAGACTACCATCGTCAAGACCTCGTCGGTTGATACAGTGGAACCCTCACCGAGTCCATTATCTATATCTCATTTACCCTTCTTACCTCCATCAAACCCTAGGAAAGGTATCAAGCCTGAGATCATCACGGATGGTGGTCTACTAGGACATCCATGGAAGAAAGGGGTATTGACAAGGGATAAAGGGAGATCGAGGATATGTAAGCTGAGTTTACTCAAAGAGTATGAGAAAGTATTGCAATCATCACCGAACGGAGGAACCCATAAATCCATCGAGTAAGCAATGAGATTCACTTCCTTTAGGTCGATTGAGAATGCTTGACTCATTCACCATCTTACTACTTCAGAGACGGGGGTAGTACATACTACGAATGCAAACACCTTCATCAAACGAGTTATCAACTCGCCAAGAAGATCTTACGTGGAATACCGACCAGTAGCAAATCGATAAAAGGATTGGAGAAATTCGAGGCTATCCTATCAACTGCTTCTTCCCATACAAATGGAACAGACAAATCTGGCACATCACCGCCACCACCGCTGCCGCCTTTCAGAGGATGGCTAGTCTCCGGGGAGAGGTTCGAGTCGGTCACTTCTTCTGGTCATATATATATAGATAGAATTATATGATTGTTGTTGCATGGATATGGGCGCACTAATCGTGAATGTTTGTCAAGTTGCCGTCTCTTGGTACGTGAATGGGAGATCGGCAGATCCATGCTCTGATCGTGATCGACCAATTGGATTGCCATCTTACGGTCTCTCACCTGTGACCATGCACATGCTTACATACATACCTTTATCTCCTTGAGAAGCTCTGAACCCCACCAAGCCCCACGGCACAAAAACACAAAAAATGCCTTCTACCCGAATCGAACGAGTGACCCTGTCATAGCATTCGAAAACTACTAGTGACAAATTCTAAACCACTGAACTAAGAAGGCTTAGACGTTTTTTTCGTTTTCCAATGAAATATGAACTTAATGCTGACTATGATGGTCGTTTGTAGCCACTCTTTCGTGTAACAGCGTGTCACCGCCATTTATCGTACGTACCGGTGTGTTCGTACGCTTGATCAAGCTCTGCTAAAGCCGGGTGCAATCTGATTCCCGATCAGGGTTGACTACAAACTTGAAAGACCGTTTTGACGTCTTCATTCCTCTCTCGAAGTTTCAAAGGGATAAAACTTGGCCTCTCGATAATGTGTTGATGTCTGCTAGTCTATATGCTTGACATGTACCTCTTCACTCCATGTACCAAACAACAGCAAGGTCATATAATAACATACTGTAGTCATTGCTTCCTCTCACACAAAGTGCCACAAATCAAAGTGAAGTAAGAGTGACAACTACAGACGCGACGCGAAATGAGATCGAAATGAAATGTTTGAACATGACTTTTGGATCTTTCATGTCGCCCTTCATAATCCTTCTTCTCTACTGTTCAGATATACTCATAACAAATCCTCATTCTACATCGCATCCATCCATCCACTCCCCGCTCTTTTCAAGAACACCCGAACATATACGCACCAAGCAATGCAAGTAGAGTACGAATCCTCCCCTGCAATCCCAGGAGAGGAAAGTACTTTCCAAGAAGTTGAATCCTTCTCCTTCAGACCAGGCCAAGATCAAGATGAAGGAGAAGGAGAGGGGGAAGGAGAAGGAGATGAAAGTAGGATCGAAAAGCCAACAACCGCGAAGAAAGCAAGTAGTAAACCTCGACAATCCCTCGCTGAGAAACAGCTCGGAACGACCATCTTCCCTTTATCGAGGGTCAAGAAGATCATCAAGGCTGATAAGGAGTTGGATAATATGTCGAGCGAGGCGGTGTTTATGACTGCTGTTGCTACTGTGAGTGGGGGTTCTGCGAGCTGGGATGCTTGTGGGGATGAGGTGTGGAGGATGTCGTAAGGAGGAAGAAGTCGACGTAGACGGACGGTGATAGATGGTACATTTCGAGCGGATATCATCATCACAGCTTAAAGAAGCATGAGTTTGACAGTATACGGAGTGAAGCTAACTCTACTATGCCCGTTCAAGGAATACTTCATCAAGCATTTCATGGAAGAGGGATATACCAAGGCGAGACTTGAAAAGCGCAAGACGGTGAATTATAAAGATATGGGTGAGTCGTGTGATCTCACCTCATCAAATGACTGAGGCTACATGAATTGTTCCTGCTAGTACTGACATGTGGATTGCATTAAAACGTATAGCCGCCGTGGTAGCTAGATCAGAAGAATTCGATTTCCTCAAAGGTGAGCTTATCGACCTACCTCTCTTCGTTTCCTCTTTCCCGCACGATGTACAGTCCGGACCTCATGCTTCACTCAAGATGACAACACATAAACGTATCGAAATAAATATTATTGAGCTTTCTAAAGGAAGCAAGGATACATAATCTTCTCCCTGATATACGTCCCATATTCTGATCATGTAGTGTATGAAGGTGTATGAGAGTATCGACGATGGCTAAGTCGATGTTTGATGTGGTGATAGATGTGATTCCTCAACCTATCAATCTATCAGAAGCGTTGGAAAGGAGGAAACAGAAATGTGAGTGTCACCTTTTTCTCCTTTTCTTCCAAAAGACCTGCAGGTTCTCCACTATACTTCCATCCTTCTCCTCGTATTTCGTTCGTCATTGCACACTCAATCGATATGACTGTACAGCAACACCATTACTGATCAAATTCCAATCTCAATCAAATAGTATCAAACGACGAAAACCCCTCACTACACGATCCGACCCACCCCGACCACGACCACGCGATCAACGAGGATGACCTCCCCCCACTGGCAATCTCCACCAACCCCCTATTCCCCAACGCAATAATGAAGAAACCGCCCAACACACATGCCAAGACGGCTATGCCCAGACCCCAAGCCCAGGCGCAGGCTGCCACTTCGATAGATGACGAGGGGGATGTGCCAGTGGCGGTGGAGGACCCTCTTCCGGAGCAGGTGGTGTCGAAACCTTCGTCATCTAGGAAGAGTTTGGGTTCGAAAGAGAAAGAAAAGGAGAGGGAGAGGGAGAGGGCAGGGGAGAAGATGATTTTCACGGGGAAGAATGCACCTGTAAGTTATCCCTTTTCACTTTGAGCGATTCCAAATTTAATGCGCCATGGTCGTGGACATTCAATACGGAAGCTAATGATGGATAATATCTTCCTATAGAGCACCCCACACGGTCTGACTACTCGAGGAGCAGCTAGGAGGTCTCTGGCAGGTACGGATGTGGATATGAGTCCAGTCGCTCAGCTGAGGAATGAGATTGCCGAGGAAGGTGTGGTAGAGGTAGGAGTAGAGGATCCTATGGCAAGTAGAGTGGAGGACGAGGATGAGAAGATGGAGTGATGTGTAGTGTAGATAATAAATGTTTGCTCTGATTGTATCGATTGATGTATTTACGATAATATGACTGTTGGAATCAACGCAACGCAAAATGCCAGATCTGTCTGTGTAGTGTTGGGTAGTTATACTCGACAATCACATTACGATATCTCTCCCGATTTGACGTATATAAGCCTAGGTGCGTAACTTGTATGTCGTTTGCAAGATCCGTAAGAATGAATATACATATTAGGTATCACTGCAAAATGGTATATCATACTATGATAGTGGATGTAAAGGTAAAGGTATCTACGTCTAAAGCTACAATCAATGAATGGAAATACAGTGCGAGGTGGGTGATGACTGGAACTACACAGAACAACCTAAGAAGTATAAAAACTTGCTCCGACCAAGTAGGGGAAGGTCAAACCATCTTCTCCTACACAGTCACGCCAAAGTTATTCTTCCCTCCTCCAGCCATATTCTTATGTCCATGAGCATGACCATGTGTCATCTTCCCCGCTCCAGGTCTAGCCGCCAGAGCTTTGTTCAGAAGCTGACCTACCGATGCGAACTCTGTTGAAGTGGACGTATTCATCCAAGAAGGTTGGAAGGTCAATACCGGTTTGTTGTTCCCCAAACCCAAACCACCGGGGGGTTTACTGATCGATCCTCTGCCATTAGCGGTTCCTGGTAACTTCAACGTTGTCGCAGGAGGGGCCAACAACGAATCGTCATCTTCCTTATCATCTAATCCAAGGGTAATATACCCAACCCTAACTCTATTCCCTCCCATCCTAGTCAGATCGATCAATTCCTGCAACTCCCTCATCCCATCCTCATCATCCAGATCTAACCCCTCTTCCCCACCACGACTCTTAAGTGAATGAAGTGGTTTCTTCTTCTTCTTCAACCCCCCTCCGGAAGCCACCTTATCCTTGGGGTCTTTCACTTCTCGTTTTTGAGGTTCTTTGAAATTTGGATTATGTTCTCTCTGCCATTCTAGGTATAACTCGTCGTATGGCCTTGATCTTCCTTCGACGGAACGTTTCGCGCCTACGGTGTGGGTCTTGCAGGTTAGGGAACGGGCGCAGGGGGCGGATTTGTCGTTGATTACGCCGCATTGCCGGTCGAGGTTTATGGGGTTTGTGCCTTTGGGGATGAATCAGTATAGGACAGGTAAAGACGATGGGAAGCAAGGAGGACTAAGCAAGGCCGATGACCCTTGTCTTCAAGGGAAGGGGAGGATGATCGGGTCTCATTTGAAGGAGTCTTGCGAGGAAGAAGCTGAAACATGATTGAGTGAGAGTGAAAAAAGACCCACCTTTCATCCGCTTCCTCTCCGCCACTTCGACCTTCTCCTTATCCTTTGCCTCCTTCCTCTCCAATCTCATCCGTTCCTTCTGGATCTTCTTGATCTCGCTCTTCTTCAGGCCCTTGTAATTTGACAGATCGATCGACATCGAAAGCTCGTCATCTTGCGAGTCATCATCTTCGTTCGACTTTTCGGCGAGGTCGTTGGTGTTGGGAGTGGGGAGGGAGGAGAGCTTGGTGCGTTTCTTGGGGGATAGGTTGGGGTTGGATACTGCGCAGTGATAAATGATAGACATAAGCGTTGTTCTTTAGATCATCAGGAGCGGGAACATATTGTGACGGAGTCACTGATGACAGGATATGGATATTTCTCCTTTCCTCGTAGCTGTCACAACAGGAAAGTACAAACTCACCTTCACTTGCTCGCCTCTTCTTACTCGACTCGGTCGTCTTGGTTCCGCTCGCTTTATTATTCACCTTCTTGGTGGTCAGAGGAGTTCCCTCGAGAATATGACTACATATACCTGTTGACCAGCATCAGATCAAAAACAATCAGCATCAACATCAGCATCCTATTTAATCCGCCTGCGCCACTCTTCCCTCAACCCCAAGAAATACATCGTATGATATTATAGAAAGAACAGATAACCCACGTCGATGTTCCCCCGCCGCCCATTCGATGCCGACCTTCCCACACTTCCCGCACCTTATCACCCCTCTACCCAGCTCCCCATCCCCCTCCAAAGGGTAGGTCCCAAACATGTACATGTCCTTCTCGGCTATAAAGTCCGCGGGCGGTCTGGGAGGGATAGGTTCATTCTGGCCTAGAGGGATGGCCAGATCGGCAGGAGGGGAGGGTGAGGAGAGGTTGAATGTGAATGAGGGAAGAGGGCGGCGAGGTTTGAGGGTCAGTGGCATGTTGTTGGATTATATCGAGGAAATGAGGAGGAAGGTGGCTTTGATTGGGTATGTTGTTATGACGAGCAGGATACTTTGATGGCTGGTGAGTCCCGTTGTTATGGTTCTCGTGATGACTGCTTCTTGCCGCTGAGCTAGTTGCTTGCTTTGGTCTATCGATTATTCAACGATTCAACATGAAATCAATCGTCCTTGCTCTGATCATAATCAATCGAACATGAAGGGTCTCACTTATCAAAAGAGTGATCTAGCACGTGGTGTCCATGTGAGAGTAAGCTAGTTCCGGCTTAGATAGCCGAAGGACGTCCATGCCATGTCCACTGAAAAACACCAAGTGAAAAGACAGGCTCGTGCGTTTGCTCTGGTACACCGCTTTGACCTCCCCGTCTATACACTATGCGTACTTCAATGTCTTTCGTTGCTCAGTAATCCAACACAGAAGACACACTCATCCGGTGAGAGAATGATATATGAGCACTGAAGAGCGAGGCAGAGAGAGAGGGAGAACCCAAGGGCTTGGCTTGCCATGTTCCAGTCAGTGTTGAGTATACATCAACCACCCTTTCCTTTCCTTTCCTTTCCCACGAGACAAGGTGAAACACGATGATGTAAAGATTCAATGCTCCGTGAGTATTCTGACATCCATCATTGACAATCTACCTACTCACTACTCTTCTCCTTTATCCTCTTTTCGTCTCTTTCACCTCAGCCATACTCTTACTTTATATTCTCAGTCCTATAATACAACATTCTTCCTCCCTTCTCTTCTAGGACATCATCACTCTCTTAGCCATACTCTACGCTCAGCTCTCTCTACGCACCCACATCCTGATCAAAATCAATCAACATGCTCACCAAGCTCGCCGTCACCGCTCTGACATTCGCAGCTTCCGCTCAAGGTGAGTTGAGCAGCTCGCTTCTGCCTGACATCCGACATCCTCATTTCAAGACCCTCGCTCGATCTTTCTCAACCTGCTGTATTTCATTGATCTCACATTCCCACTGCTACACCTCATAACATGCTACCCCTGCTCATATCATCCCAGGCGGATCGTACAAGAACACTACAACTGACACGTCCTCTGAACAGCCGCGGTCTCAATCCTCTACCCCAACTCCAATACCGTATGGTAAGTCTTCACTTTCACTCTCTGCTATATAAGGAAGCGTCCTGATATATAAAGGTATTGTGTACAGGTACAAAAACAACACAGTCCACATGAATTGGACGCTCACCACTCCCGAGACTGATACTTACCTGTTCAGAGCGTACCTGAGTAACGGAGATCAATCTGTCTTGGCTGGGAATCACAGTATCGCTGATAGCAGTGAGTGAAACCCTCCTATTTGCTCCAATCACATCTGTAATGTGACGCCCTCTACTCAATATAATGGACAAGGCTCGAGGGAGGTAGTACCTCGACTGATGATCCTCCAAATGCGTGTAGCTAGCGCAACTGCCCAGGACGTTAGGATCCTCTTACCCCAGATCCCAGCTGGGTGAGTGCTTCATACCACAGGGTCTTATGCTTTCTTCTGGAGAGCATGAGGAGCAGAGCAGGATAGCTGAATAAGTGATACGATTTGCTCACAGCGAAGGATACATCGTCAACCTCGTGAACACAACCAACGAAGCTCAGGTGTTCGCTACCTCCGAGCCATTCGAAATTGCCGATGGGATAGGTGAGTATAGTTCTGTCCAACCCGACTTCCTTCCCTTCATACTTTTTACACGAGGCATATCCATGACATCTCTGACTGACACTGTCTGATCAACGTAGTAACCACCTCATCCACCTCAACTTCATCCACAGGTTCCGCAACAGGTACTTCAGGAGGCAACATCCCCAACGCCAAGACTACCTCGTGAGCATCACTTACTGCCCAATCCCACTCTGCACCAGAAGATTACGCAGTGAATAGGAAAGATCTCCCCGCTGATCATACCGGCTTGTGTAGCAGTCAAAACCCTTTCCCAAGCGCTTCATCAGCCTCTCCCTCCTCTTCATCTTCGTCCACTTCCGCCGCAACGCCCGATATCTCCCTAGACGCATTGATGTGGAACGGGTTGATGATATTTTCCATAGGTCTGGGGGCAGCCGTGGCTTTGTAGTTGGCCGGAGTATCAAATCGCTCGTCACTATTCGCGACACAGCTGTTAGAAGATCAGTACTCAGTAGTTAGTCGTCGAGGTAGTCTGGTTAGTTGCCTGAGTTTGATCGGACAGTCATCATCCACAATCATATGTTATTCATTCTCATTCTAGTTATATGGGGTTATTTAATGTCTTCTGACATGTATGCCGCCTTTCCTTTTGCTTCTATATGAACGCATTCATGATACGTTAAGTCCGTGATCTCAAGACACTTTCAGTTCTGGATAAGTTCAGATCGAACATCTCAAGGGGTCATCATCGGCTGATCGTAAGCTTCGCAATGAAAGTTCAATACCTCAGTCGACCACGATCCATTGGCGCTGTTCTCCCTAAATGCATGAAATGAAAATGGAAATAAAATCCAAATACTGAACTCTAATCCACTTGAATGAAATCTATATAATACATGTAATCGGTTCAAACCCATTTATCGTCGTTCCCTTCTTTATTCTTTGTCGATGATTCGAAATGGGTATCTCCCAAAAGTATATTATTCTAATCCTTCATCATCCCAGATATCTTTGGTACGTTCACACTGATCTAGTTGGGTCCCTTGAGAGCAGCCTTGAGAGCCTATACGAATGAGTAAGATCAGTATGAACCCTTCTATGGCTCTATGGCAATTGCCTGTACATTAAGTCAAATGGCTCGTTGAGAAGAATGGAGCCATTCTAATCGTATGTTTGGGAGTATGAGAAGTGAGAAGTAAGAAGAACGACAACTCACCTTCTCCAATTGGTCCAGATCATCCTCATTCCTCGCGTCAATCTTCCTCATTCGTTTACCCAATTGTTGTTGGATGTACTCCACGTCATCTCGAGATCGGTCATCATGCACGAAGATCACCGAACATCCCTTTCTACCGAATCGACCGGTTCGACCTGTAAATATAAATGTTCATCAGTATCGTAGCAACGACTTTTGACATCATTGTTCCTCTTCTGTTCCCGGCAAAAGCATGACCTATCAGGCATACCGAACAAACTCTCCTCGAATGACAAGCCATCTTCTCAAACAGTAACCAAGACCCCAAGGAAGGTATAACTCACCAATCCTATGAATATAAGTCTCGATATCAGGTTTGAAGTCCCCCTCCCTCCCCAAATCAGGTACATCGTAATTGACGACCATATTGACCTGTTGGATATCGATACCTCTAGCCACGACGTTGGTAGTGATCAGGACCTTGGTTTTACCATTCCTGAATCCATCGAGAATATCATCACGTTCGTTGGACTGTTTATCACCGTGCAGGGAAGCTACAGAATGGCCCTCAGAGGTGAGTCTTTGGGCAATTTGGTCGGCTGTGGCTTTTGTCTATTCAATTACCAGGATATATCAGCTCAACTCTACTTGGACTACAATCACGCTTGGCTGGCTAATACCCACTCGACAGAAGACGATACTTTGTCCGATACTCATACAATCGTACAGAGCAGACAAGGCATCGTACTTGGACGCTTCTCCATCGCACTCCAAGTACAATTGCTTGATAGCTTCCACGGTGACTTCTTCTTTCTTCAGGAAAAGCTTGTTCGCTTCTGGTGCGAAGGATTCTGCGAATTGTTGGACTTGTTCAGGGAAAGTAGCTGAGAAGAGGACGTTCTGGACATGAGGGGGAAGCATTCTGAGTTGAACAACAGATGAATAATAGTCAGCACTTTTCGTATCGTAATCTAACGGACTCGAAGCAGTAGAGAATAGGACAACGATTGACGACGGTGCAAGGTAGACAACACTCACTTCTTGATCCTGACAGTCTGATCACCGAGCCCTTGCAGCGCGATCATCTCATCCGCCTCATCCAATACAAACACCCTAACTTGAGCGGGATCGAAGATGGTCTTTCCTCTCGATAACATATCAACGAGAGTACCAGGAGTACCAATTAGAATATGTTTCTCGATCCTTTTACCCCTGGTCCATGAGCCTGGTACAGCGAGGTGAGTCTTGATCTCGGTGAATTGGCCGATCTTGTCTACTACTTCTTGAATTTGTCGTGCGAGCTCTCGAGATGGGGCGAGACAGATTGCCTGGGCGATGGATCAGTAATGATCCCATTGACGAAAAGAGGAAGATGATGACAGATCAGGAGGTGTGAGAGGAGATATCATATAGAGCTTACCTGTGGAGTGAGTAGATTGGGATCAACTCTACTCAGCATGTTGAGTGTGAAGGCGGCGGTCTTACCAGTACCAGACTGACTTTGACCGATGAGGTTTTTGGGGCTACAGGTGTTGAATAGCGGTATCAGCAAGACATATTCGTTCCAGATGATAGCCGCTACAGGTATCTGCTGTAAGTGTAGATGGAGTGATACGCACGGACTGCCGAGTAAGAGGGGCAAGGCAACTTCTTGGATCTTGGAGGGCTTCTTGAATCCGACAGAGTAGATACCCTTCATAAGATTTTCATGACTACGGTGAACGATACATCACGATGTCAGTTGTTCGTCCCTTAGGAAGTGATGAACAGATGTGACTTACAGGTTAAGCGCTTCGAATGTCTTAGCAGAGTATAAAGCAGAGTTGGGGTCCGCTTGAAGATCTGCGAGTTTGACCTATTACCGTACCCCCATGTGCATATCGTCAGCTTGGTGTTCCGCCCCCACGATGACCCATCCGTACACACGAGCTGCACAGGTGAGAGGAATGCAACTCACCTCGACTTGGAAGTCGTTAGAGATCAGACCACCTTCTGACATGGTTGCGTCGGTCTTGGTCTCCTGAGTCTGACCATTCGATTGAGCATCTCCATTTTGAGTTTGGGTGGAATCACCCCAGCCTGTTCGTGCCATCACCATCATCAATGATCAGCTATCATTCTCCTTCCTCCTTCCCTGCGCTCTGTCTCCTCTATTCTTCTGGAAATGTTTGTGTGTGTGAAAGAGACAATGATTTCGTTGTACCCACCATTATCGAATCCGCTCATTTTCTTTTCCCCTTCCTTATTCTGAGTATCTATCAATTCAACGTTCTTATTCAACCCCGAGGCACTTGCACTTGGAGCTGATGCTGGTGCTGAAGCTTGATGAGGTCTATCAGATTTGACACCTGCTAGAGCTCTTCCGAATAGGGGGTTGGCAGTGTTGGGTTTCGGTCTGGTCGCTGGGGTAGATGAGGAAGATTCGGATGAGGGAGAGGGGGTATCGTCGTTGTTGGTCGATAAGCCTGATATCCTTGATAAGAGGGATGCGACGGGGGCGTCTTCCTCTTTGGGTGAGTCAGCTTGGGACATGGTGTGTGATGTATAAGATATGTACAATTGGGAGGATCGAAATCAGCAAGAGAGAGGAAGAAGAGGGAGGGGTTGACTCTTAAAGTGGTATGGGGATATGGTTCTCCTCGCAGAGGCTGATACTCGCAGGCATCCGTGTGTATGCACGTCCCTCCCCAAGGAGAATAAGAGAGATAGTGAAACTCACTTTGTTGTTGTTGTTGCTGCTGTGTGTTAGAGGATGAAGAAGATGAAGAGGAAGGGTTGAATGAGTTTGCTGATGGGTTTAATCCTTTGAATGACATTTTACCATCCTCCTCTTCATCATCCAAATCAGCCCACGAGGATGATGCAGGTACAGTCGATGTTGATTCAGACATTGTTGGTTACTTGGTAGTATGTGACGCACGGATACTCGTGATTGATAGAGGGTGAGGTCTGTGCGGATCAGATTGGATCTAGGTTGTGTGTTGTGTGTGTGTGTGTTTCACTTCACAAGGTTACTGTTCGACTGACTGCTGTTCGCTTCTGGTATGATTATACAGTGAGGTCACAATAGGTACTTTGTATCTTTGTATAACGAAGCAATGCAATGTTACTCGCACTCGTACCAAAATTATCTTTCAATGAAATCCATGTTGACGATCATTCAAGTTACTGCTCCTCGCGTGTTCGCAGGTGGCGAGAAGTGGATGTGGCGGTTACAGCATCAGCATATTCCCCACGCTCTTCGGCCATATGTGTGAGCCGATTGTCAAGTCAGTCTGTTTTGCTTAGTCATTGCATGTAGTGATACCCTCTTTCGGTGCTTACTACTGTAAAGAGTCTCGGAATATCCCAGTATGTTCTGGGTAAATGCGTTCATTCCAGCTTTGAAACCGATGTCTGGATATATATAACTGGAATCTTCATTCTACGCTCATCCCCTCCGGATCTTTCAGGCTAAGCATGATTTACTGACTCATGAAGTTTTGCCCGACGATTAGGCTGCAGCTCCAACTTCCTATCGATTACTGCTCTTACCAGATTAATGCATATACAGTAATAACAGGATGATTCAGAATATAAACATCAGTCTGGTATACAATCCATCCACCCTGACGTGTCTTTTTTTGGTTATTACCGGTTAATGTGATCACTATCACTACCGATCTAGCCTTTTACAGTAGTTTGACCCTGAAGCGGGGAATGACGTCGGTCCCTGAAGTGTATTAATGAGGTTCATGTTCTCACTCTCACTCTGATGGTCGATTGTCGTTGATGAGTATAGATGACTGCGTGCTCCTCTCCTTGTTCATTATATTACATTACAACCCATCGAATAATCAACCCTTCTTCGTCATTGTTTGGTTTGTTCCCACTTGTTACTCTTACACACGTTCCATGACATTGGTTACACCTGCCTAGTCATCATCTAATTCCCTTCCTCACAACAACAAACCTTTCTCCATTCTCAATTTCGATTCTCAACATTCAACATCCATCATTTAGGATAATTGACGAAACCATCTCAATTCAACCCTTAACAGCCGATATCAAGTAGGAGGTAGACCATCAACATGGACGCTCTGAGACCAGGTCACGCTCATAGGAGCAGTAGTGATCGACTACTCAATAACTATCTGTGCGTTAATCCTTCTTCCTCTTCCTTCCCTCCCCATATCATATTCACAAGCTAACAACCCCAAAAACATATAGTGACTCGCAAAAATCACTTACCACCTCCCTCCTAACCCTCCTCTCCCACTCGCACTCATCCACCTCCTCCCTCCTCGCCTACGTAACCTCCTCACCAGGGGTGATCGTCCCCATCCGCCGCGGGGTCCGACACGCAGCCTTCGAAGGTCCTCTATCTTCTGAACTGACGAATGATCCTTATTCCCAGGAGGCAGAGCACGGCCAAGGCGGATGGGCAACCTACATCTCATCATTGGACCAATTCCGTAAAGATCTCAAACAGATTCATCTCCTGGAAGAGGAATTATCAAGGGTGAAGAGAGATCGGGAAATCCTAGTTACGAGATTGATCAAATCTACCAAATCACGTCCTACCAAGTCGGACCTTTCTGCTTTAGCTACATCGTATGCGAGTCATAATGGTCCTGCGCAGTCTAGTAGGAACTCTGTGTTGAGCATGAGCAGCAATGGTTCTACTACAGCTACGAACAAGGAGTCGAAGAGGGCCGGAAAACTGGCCGATGCACAGGCTGAATTACTGGGATGCGAGGAGCACCTGAGAGGGCTGGAAGTGAGGATTGAGAATGAACGGAATAAGGTGATGATGAGGGGACTGGAGGAGAGGTTCAGAGCTATGGATGCGGTGGGGAGGATGTGGGTGCAGCAATCTAAGAAGGGTTTGAGGGATTTGGAGAGATTGCAGGGTGAGTTTCTCAGGCTCATAAACATCTCTTCGCTCTTGCGATCATATAGTCCTTGTTCTGATTAATCGTCTTTGACCCATCGTTTTAGACCTCCCACCCGACGCATTCGAACTTGACTCCAACGGATCACTCGCACCATCCCAATCTGCCTCTCAAATCGCTTATGAAGACTCGCCCCATCGATTAGGGGGTGTACCATTCCCGAGAGGTTTCGGCAATACCCATGGTGCTGGGTCTATCACTGGTAGTATTCAAGAAGAGAACGAAGATGGAAGTTCGGGTGATGAGGCCCAGGGAGGTACTCTAGTCGTACATGAAAATCGACCTGAATCGAGAGCATCGGCTTTACAAGCTAGAGGTAGAACTACCCCCAAACCCTCTCCATTGGGTGTACCTTCCATTAACACACAAGTCAGACCTTTATCGTCTACCATCGGAGGAGGATCAAGACATGACTTGAACAATGATGATTCCGATTCCGATGCACCCAACTTCAGATCGGGTGGTAGAAGAGCGGCTAGTGATATTGGTGGAATGGGTTATAAACCTCCAAAAGGCCGACAACCTTTACGAAGAACCTTCTCGGACGATCAGCACAACAATAATAATCCTGTTACTCGAGGTAGAGCCAACTCTGATTCTTCAAGTATTGCCAGTCAACGAAAGAAGAAGGGATTCTTCGCCTCTTTAGGGCGACTGTTCAAGGGAAGTTCGAGCAAGAGAGGTGGACGATCCGGAAGGGAATCGCCACCTTATGGATCATCTTCTCATAACCGACGAGGTAGCGGAGGTGGGTGGAACACACGAACCGACTCTAATATCAAGCGGAGTGGTACTCTACGTAGCGCCAGGGGAAGAGGAGGGGACGATTCTTCCTCAGACGAAGATACGGGTAATTTCGTTAGTGTGACCAACAACCGAAACAGTACTTGGTCTATCGATAATAGTCGAGATGCCAAGGGAGGTATCAAGAGAAGCTCAACCATGCCAGTTGCAAGTGGTTTGATACCTTCTAAACCTGGCACCAAATCCGACCTAGGTATGAAGCGAAACTCCAGTCAAAGTACCATCACTGCGAAACCGCGTTCAGTCACTCCTCTACCTGCATCCGTCAATGCTCCAAGCAGTCTGAGTCGATCGAACACTGTCAAATCGTCCATGTCCACTGCAACCGCCAAATCAAGCGGTACGGTTAAATCAACGGGTACCGCAACAGGTGGAAAGAAAAAGACCAGAGCGAACGGATCAATCGCCAGGGCCAGTATAACCGCCCAACAAGCTGCGGAAGGTAGGAACATCATGCAACTTGTTGATGGACCACCTTCAATGCCTGAAGTACCTAAAGCCCCCAAATCGCAGGTCACCCCTCAGATGGAATTGCCCAAAGCACCGGGATCGTCATTGGTACATGCTGAACCACTCAAACCCCAACCCGCCCACCCCAATGGTGAAGTCCCCACCCTGGGAAGAACAATCTCAAGGTCAAACTCTGTCAAGAAAGTTGCACCCCCACCTAAATCTGATCGACCAACTTCGCCTACAATGAAGGATACTTCGCCTAAAAGATCGACTACACCATTACCACCCTCTCGAATGCTCTCGCCACCCCTCAAATCAGCTTTGAGGCCTTCCTCCCCTCTTCCCCCCTCACCACCTGCACTACCACAGGAACCTCCCAAACCAATGTTCACCATCACTGCTCCTGGGCCCGTCCAACTCACTCCAGAGAAGGAAGAACCAGAAGAGAAATTGATTCCTCCGCCTAACAACAAGCGGAACTCGTATCACTCTATGACATCTGACGGAGCGAGTATATACGAGAGTGCCAACGAAGGAGATAGCGATGAAGATGGACAGGGGTCAAGTGCGGACGAGGACGAGACGAAGTACAAGGTGGTGGAGAATGAGAAAGTCAAGAGGGCAGGTGAGATTGCCACCGGTGTATCGAGGTATAACGAGGACGATGGGGACGATACAGCCTCTGATCATACGGTCGAAGCTGTGCCTGCCCCCAGCTCTACGAGTACAAGGGCTCCACCACCTGGACCAATCAATGTTGATCCCCCCGCCCCCGGGAAAGCTACCAGCACCGTCTCTTCCAACGGAGTATCCCGCAGAAAATCAGTGAGGATGGCAGTACCCGATTCACCAGTAGTGGAGAAAGCCCCTCCGGCTGTGGTACCCCACAGCGCAACTACAGATAACGCGTATCAACCTCCCACGTCGAACTATGGGTACAACGAGGATCAATCCGAAAGGGAACGACCCAACTCGCCAGAGCCTGAACGTATTAAAGGGGATTGGTCAACGAGAATAGGAAGGATGAGGGACGATACTTCCGACGAGGACGATAGGGATCCGGAATACATGTCTGCGAGAAAGGGTTTGAGGAAATTGGAGAAGAAGTGGGATGCTATGAATGCTGAGGAGCGGGAGAGAGAAAAGGAGGGCAAGTTGAAGAAGAGGGGGAGCGTTAGGAGTAATAAGAGTAATAAGAGTAGGGGGTCGAGGGTTTAGTGTCTAGGATGGTTTTGTCGTTCGGTTGGGTCATATACACGTATAATTGTTACCTTGTATCGGTTTGGGTTTTGGAAAAGATGGAATGGATTGGAAATCTGATGGTGGATTATAATATCTTGTAGGAATGACAAGCAGAATGAATGAATTAGTGAAAATTGTGAAAGTGGAAATGGAGAATGGAATGTACCGTACTGTACTGCATGTCTCGATGTCTCAGCTGCTTCGGACGAGAATGAGAAGACCAGTGGAAACTTTCATCTGGAACATCGATCATGATCGCATGATCTGATTTATACATCCAGAGTAATTGCACGGCTTATCTGCACATGTTTGGACCATAGGATGCAGGAAAATCAAATTACCTCAAATTATATAACTTAATCAACTGCTATACCAAATTTAGAGTGCATGATAAAGTCCATCAAAAATAAAATGAATCCCCGAATTGTCCATTAATCACCATCCAAGGCCCATATGCCTTCCGTCTCTCCCATTCATCCTTATACTGTGCCCCCCGCTGACGGGTCTTATCTACCAAAAGTCCCACCACTCCCTACACTCTCACTCCCCGATTCTGATCCCCAACCTGTATCTCTGCGCCTGAACTGGCAATTGAGGCACAGGCCATTCCATCCGTTGTGGTAATGGCATATCCCAATCTTCGTATCCCCTCAACATCCTTTTTATCGTATTATCTCTGCTCACCCATCTACTGGTGGTAGATTCATTGATCACCATCCCGCCGATAGATGGAGAGGGGAAAGGGAAATCTATCATTTCCTCCAATTCCACTTGTGGGTCCGGGTCCAGATCAGATCCAACAGCGCTAGCTGTAGAATACATTGATATCCCCGAATTGACCGATCCGACACTAAGACATGCCTGGGTATGTCTCCTGGTCATACTTGGTCGGGCGGGTTCGGGGCGAGGTGGCGAAGATAAGAACGAAGTGGGGAATTGAGGTTGGGATTTGTACCGTGGTAAGGAGGGTCGACTTATAAGTTTGACGATTGAGAATGAGGAGGGTGTTGATGGAGAGGGAGGCGAGAGGGAGGAGACTACTCGGCTTATTGGTGCGACGTATATCGGGTCGGCGAGCTACGTTATACAAGATATATTCAGCGTTCAACTCAACCTCCTTTTGCCTTGTGTTTGATTACCTGTCATTCTGTATCAATGTCGAGTCGACTCAAAACTCACCATAATAGCCACCTGCTCGATCAGCCACCTTACCCTCCCCTTCCTCTCCTCATTCCACCTCTCATTAGATTTTTCACACCTATCTTTCTCAACCTGTATCAACCGATACAGAGCATCCTCGACTTCCCAAAGACTCAGACCGTCTTTGGACTCCTGGTGTCTTCTGAACAGGTCTAACACCTCCATAAGCGGTACAGGCGATTTCGGTGAGAAAGTCTGCGAATGACTCGAGTATTTATCTTTCTTGTTCGACGAGGCGGGAGAAGAAGATCCAAAGGACGACGTAAATGACATGTTTCTCGCTCTGCTCATATTCATAAATGAGAATTTGCCTTGCAATTGAGAGCAAGGTGGTGGAGGAAGGATCTTCAACGGATTGGAAATCCTAGATCGAGCTCGTACTCTGGGCGTGACATCCGATTTTGATGTATCAGAAGGGTCTGAACCAGGGAGATGGGTAACCTTCGAAGTGGGTGTAACTGGATCTTCAACCTTCTTTCCAACCTCCATCCCCAGTTCTCTCAGCTCTCTTGAAGGTGATACCTGTTCGCCATCGAATATCGCAAAATGTCGATGAAGTTGTCTTCGAGATTTATCGACTGGTCCCAATGATGCTCTGCGCCTGTCAGGAAAGACCAAGTGTGAATAATCATGAGGATGATACAGGGTCGCTTCAGACGATAGGGTTGAGAGTGGTTGGTGACATCCGTAGGGGTAGGGATGTCGAGTAGTAGTGGGAGTGACTATGTGGGTATCGAAAGTGGATTTCGAAGGTGAGTCTTCTGTCATTGATGAGGGAGATAATGGACATGTCGGTGATATGGGCTCGACGGAAGATATGCTTTGATCACCAGCAGGGTGAGTGGCCAAGTGTTCTTCTTCGTCGGCGTGTTGCAATGTGAGCTGAGTTCGTGAAGCAACGGGCGTCGAAGGTACACTGCTCGAACCTAATTCTTCAGTTGTGAGGTGACTGATGGACCCGGAAATCCTTGTCCTACTTCTTCTGAGGCTGGTGATTTTGGGTGGTAATCTTGTATATTTCTTTTCAAGATCCGTGAGATCAGGAAAGGAAGCTGAGTTTCTCTCATACCTTCCCCAATCACTCTTCGATGCAGATGGTGGAGTGGAAGGAGGAAGGGGAAAATGATATTCAACGGCTTTAGATTCGGTATGATACTCCTTATGCGCTTCTTGGATCTCGAAGCAGGACAATCTCGTGCCTTCAGTTTGGGAGTCGGTAGTGAGAAGAGAAGTTATAGTGAGGACCGAATGTGCACTGGTAGATTGTCGTCGACCGAATGCCTTAGTTGACCTTTCAGATCCATGTTCTCCATCCGTTCGATAGATGTCTTCAGATCCACCATGATACCAAGTGAGTCGAGGCTTCTCTTCCGCAGGTTGATAAGTTGGATTTTCGTCTTTTAGGTCGAGTCTCCCTTCATCCTCATCTCCCTCATGCTCATGTCCATCTTCGTTCTCCCCCGTTCTACTTTCCTCCAACGTATCAGGTAGCTGCGCCACTTCGTCCAAAAACTTCTCCAGATTGATTGAATCTCTTGCCAAAGAGCCTCTAACACCTTCAGTGAGTGTACCTCTTTTGAAAGGCGATGACGTATCAGACCTGTCCTGAGTGTATGTTCCCAACGAGGAGTAGCAAGTGTTGACCAGCGGAGGCAGGTCAAAAGCCGATCTCATCGATACGAAAACCTCCTTCAACCCCATCAAGTCTTTCTTACCTATCATTCTCTTCTCCAGGTGCGATAATAGCTCTTCAGCCTGTTCCCTCCCTCCACCAAGGAACCAACTCTCATCTTCATGTCCGTGTAAATGGTACTTCATCTCCATCAACTGGTTCAACAGTACCGTTCGTACATCTTCTGGATCAGTGAGGGACATCAAGGATGACGTGAGATCATCTCTGCATGTTGTGCGAGGTCTGGATGTTGTCGTGGTATCATCAGATAGAATCGATTGACGGATGTTGGTCTCGGCAGGAAATTGAAAAGTGACTGTCGAGGATGAGGTGAGTGAAGAGGATTCAGGTATGGTATTTCCACCAAAATATCCTGAAGAAGGCCTTGAACGGTCGGAAGATGGGAATCGAAGTTTGCTGGAAGATGAGTTGTTCCGTTTATGATATAGCCATTTCGGGGTATGATGGCTGAATGATCGTTTCCTGCCCATCCTGCTGAATGACAACAAGGACAAAGCACTCGGTGAAGTGAGTTGGGAATACAAGTCTTCAGGTTCAGTCTTTGTTGTCGAGGTGGTATCGTGGTTCAATCGAGTGGGCGATGTAGATGGCGATGACCATAGTAAGCCAGATTGGTCGGTTGAAAGAGCTGTCGAAGTGGTATGGCAGAATCCTATCTCCTGTTCTGAGACTGTGTCGATAAGAGCTCTATTCTCACTATCTTCGATCCTAATCTTGATGGCAGATACTTCATCCAGAACAGCTTGATGTCCAAGTCCAACAGAAAGTCTTCTTTGGATCCATGATCGAAGGTAGATCTCGAGGTGTTTTGCATCGTTCTCGTTCTCCTCTTCACGCATCGTGCTATGTATAGACTCGGTGGAAGTCGTAATCGAGTGCTGAAGTAACGAAGAACTCGAGAATGGATTTGAATTGAATCGTGTGATGAGCTGAGAGCAAGTCACGAACCCAAGTTGAAATCTGAATTTATGTAAGATGGGTACGATGTTGGTTTCTCCCTGAAGTTGCAACTATCAAAACAGGTTATTTTGAGTATTAGCTTTGAACTCAACTGCTTTCATCGTCACCAAAAGAATGGGAAAAGTGCCTGGGAGGGATCTGAAACTCACTTCAAACTCTACTTCAGTCAATGATTTGCTTATCCAATCTATGAGGTTTCCCTCGTTATTACCTTCAGGAATTTTCCACTTTCTGTCTCTCCATAATGTCGAGATGTATGATAAGCACAGCTCGTGTATGAGAGGTTCATCACAGAATGGTCTACTCCCATCATGCTGGTTCTCGTCGCTCAACCTTGAGAGAGCTTCTATAAGCTGGAAGCGAGTGATGTTGGGTAGTGTCACGGTAGGGATGAGTGGTGGTGGTAATGGCGGTTCGGTGGTTGGGAAGTAAGGGTTCGAAACAAGGTTGACGAAAGGAAGAAGAGTTTTCATCGGGGCTGAACGAATAACATTTCGTAGTGGTTCTGTGACGTATATCTGGGCTCGACTGTCATGTCAGCTCAATATACCTTCGTAAACGTTTGGAGTACCGCAGCTCACAACTTCCAAGACCTGTTGAATGTCCCTACACCATTCTCTGACTTTTCTTCCTTCCTTCCAAGCTTTGATAACGAACTCGACCAGACATCCTTCCGCTTGTCTACTCGGGATGTTCCTCTTCTGCAGTATCTCAGCTAGGACTGCGCTTTGTATGGGCAAGTCGAGTAGCGTCATCCTGCGTGTACGAGGGAATAAGATCGAGGTGGTAGGGGTACATGGTGAGTGCATTTTCGAGCGTCGAATATAGGTATTCAGTCGAATGTGTGGTAGGTGCCTATATGAGTGATAGGTTGGTCGAGTGAAAATGGCAAAGTGAGGAGAGTAAGGGCGTAAGTGAGAATGGGGGGATATGGTGTGTGTATATATATAGTACGATGTCGATCTTTCCAGGTCGACTGATGGCCGAAGGGGTCAGTCCTTATTGCACTTGTTGATTTCTATTTCAGTGCCATATCGGCTTTGTCGTTAACACATCGATATCGTGTGACACCTTTTCCTCTTCATTCCCCGTATACTGATGATAATGATGAGACTGGTGGTTGATCGGTTCCGAGGTAATTCGGTGGTACGGTATGAAAGATGATCGGTAAGTCTGGTGAGACATGATGGACAAGCATGTTCTGATATGTCGTGTTTCCGGCATGTTTGCGCCTGTTTGAATTATTGTCGCTGATGAATGATGTTGATGATGATATGATGGATTGATCTGATGGTAAAGAGTCATTCGTTCAGAATATGGTCAGTAGAAGTAAGATGAAAGATCATCACGTCCGTGTGAGACAGGACATGGTCCAAGCGTACTTCTGAGCATGGGTCATTTTGATGATCAGTAATTGATTATATCCTTACTGTTACTTTACTCCCGAGCTATACAATCAGATCCACGTTCGAGCTTTGATGTATAATCCGAGATGAGACACACACAACAGACACGAAATCACCCCTTGGCATTGTTGTTTTGGTTTCGGTACAGTCATCTCTCTCTACCCTAGAGGAGGTCCTTTGATTAATCTGCTCGACGTAGATCTGTGCGTGACCGACTTGCTTCCTCTCTCTCTCTAAGTATGCGTCCTCGCTTAAAAACAGAGTCAACTCGATACCTCATCTGTTCAAGGAGGCGCAATTGATCATCATCATCATCATCACTCAATCCGTCGGTTGAGGTGAATCTTTCTTTCGACCCAGCGTACAGTGTGATTACCTATCACGGACAGGCAAATATTGTCCCCGATCCAGCAAATTTGTCTGTCCGTATCGCAATCGATCAAGTGATCGGTTGGTCATACCTTCATAGATGCGCACTTGGGATGTTTGCTTTTTGGAAAGACGATAGCAGGTTTATACTCGTACTCGTAGGTGCCAAGTAGGTGAAAGGCGTACGTACGTAAACCGCAAATCCACTAATTTAGCGTCTTCTTTGCAAGACAACCTTTTCAAGCTTTGCTTTTCCTTTTTTCTCACCCATCCTTTTTCCTATCAATACTCCGACCATAAGAAGTTACAGTACACTCGCCATCGTCAGTGTCATGAAATATTAATTGGTCTGTCAAAGCTGTTCAAATATGAGTACCATTCAAATCCAGTCCTTGCAACTCACGTTCACGAGTAGAATCAACTCACTCCGCACGCACAACTCCGATCGGCAATCCCAATCCCAATCTTAACGGATCCCTTCGGTAACAAACTGAAAAAAGGGTCCGTATTTATCGGAAATCTTGATACGAGCAATGAGCAATGCAGGAGATCACCACTATGACGAGTTTGTCTGAACACTAAGGTACATCATCGTTGAATATTACTCGAATTTCAATTGACCGAAGCGAAGATACTACTATACTTCGAGCAGAACAGCTAAGCTCAAGATGCGATTGGGATTTCGGATTGGGGTTGGACTTCGGTCATACATCGCCGTTGACGTTTGAGGTTTAGACGAGATTGATTATATACCCCACGTAAGTTTGTAAGTTTGTTTACACTTTTGTCCCCTCTTTATTCGTTATCTCTTATTCATCCAAAGCAACCAATCCATCCAGCAACCGATAATCCGTAACATCATTCTATTCCTCATAATAAAGTAGTCTTTCGATACAGCTCAGACCATCTCGCAATATGACTCCCAAACACAAACCAACTCTAATCATATACGGCGCAACCTCATTCACCGCTCGACAGCTCTTACATTACCTCGATACCCATCCTGAAGGGGATCAATTCGAGTTCATCCTAGCCGGACGGAACAGGCAGAAATTGGAAGTGGCCAATGCCAAATTACAGAGATCCAGGGAGATAATCGTATGCCAACTGGACGATGAGAATGGGGTGAGGGGGATGATAGAGCGAGGGGAAGTGGTGGTCAATCTTGCTGGTGGGTTTATCCTACTTCCAAGCTGAATTGCGACTTCAGGAGGTAATGTTGAAGAGCTGATTTGATATCACGATGGATTGTCTAACAGGCCCATTCAGATGGCACAACGCAGAAGCTCTAATCAGGTAGGTCGACATACCTCTACTGCTCGGTGTGCGGGCTGACATGGAGGTAATTTTTTGCGGGTATGGGTATCCAGAGAATGCTGCAGAACCGGAAAACACTATATCGACCTGAGCGGTGAATCCTCATGGCTTGCAGCAGAGATCATACCGAAATACGATGATCTAGCGAAGAAGAGAGGTGCCATTATAGTTCCTTCATGTGGATTCGATTCTGTTCCTTCGTAAGTTCTACTACTTTCCCTTCCGATATACCTATACTACAAAGTTTATATACTCTTCATCAAAGGGATAAACTCCAAGATACACCTGAGCTCATCCACTGTGTGTTCATGATCTAGCGACCTATCTCTCTACCTCGCCCATAAGACCTTACAGAGCCAATACCCCAACTTGACTATCGAAGAATCAACGTCATTCTTCAAGTTGAAGGGAGGATCCATGTCTGGAGGGACCATCCAGACTATGCATTCCATGGCGGAGCTGCCTAAGGACAAGAGGCGGTCAGGGGAGTATGATTGTGTGCCGAAGGGTAAGTTAGGTCACCACCATATCCCCATACAGCGTTTCAGTAACTACAAGGAAACATCGATCAGAGTGTATGCTAAGTGTCACTTGTTCATCCAATCAGACGAAAGGATAATTAGGTCTTCCACACCCCTCAAACTGCAATACAACCTCTCCATACCTCAACCAGACGCACAACCCCGATTCGGTTCCATATTCTTCATGTACCCATACAACCGAACTATCATCAGGCGGTCCCAATACCTGTTCAATACCCTCCCATCTGACGAGTCGAGAGTGAAATATGGCAAGGAGATGAAGTACGAGGAATCTATGGATCTTGGTCTGGGCAGGGTCGGGTCAACATTGTTTAGTTTGGGGTTAATTTTGGGTTTGGGGCTGTTCTTCCTTTCGAGATGGGTGAGTATGACGAGGTTTTACTTCTCACTTCTCAGAGTCCATGTAGCGAAGATTGTATATTGAACCATTCATTGATGCTTGGTTTGTTGTCAGATACGTAAATTGTCTACATACATCTTACCAGGTCCAGGCCAAGGCGTCTCAGACGAGTGAGCGGTCCTTCCTTTCCCCCTACATCCTTACCTACGAAGTCACCTTGCTAATTCGTGGCTAAACCCCCCGTCCGCAGACAACTATTCAAAGCTTCCTACGTTGTCGATAACCTCTCCACCTCCTCCCGATTGCCCAACGGAGATCGTATGAAAGTACTGACGACCTTTAAAGGGCAGGGCGATCCAGGATACCTAAGTACATGCTGTGAGTGATGCCTCTCCTAGTCCCACATCACTTCACATCAGCTCGACTGAACATCCAATCATCCAACAATGACGATCAAGGTCGAAAATCAATGCTACGTACCATCCAATATACTGATAATGATACCTCACTCGCAGACCTACTAGCCGAATCTGCCCTGTCCCTCGCTCTCGACAAGGACACATTACCGCCCATAAGCCTAAGAGGGGGGATGTTAACTCCCTCTATAGCCATTGGAGATACATTGGTAGAGAGGTTGAATAGGTCTGGGAAGGTTGTGATGAGTAGTGAGATATTGGATCAGAGCGGTGGGAAGAAGCTCGATTAGCGATTGGGATTGGGATTGATACAGTATAGAGAAACTCAACTACTGAAGTGATTTAACGAAAGATATGGTATGGTAGATCACTATTGGAATGTGTTGAGCCTTGTTAGATCTAGAGTCGCTTATAGTACATGGGTACAGCTGATAGAATAGAATAAGAGACCGATGGGTTATATATATATATATATTCGTTCATTTGGGCATCAGAATAGATCAGTATCGTAGTATAGTTTGATGTAGTTCATGCATTAAATATACATATGTAAATCATCAACGCTCTCGTATGTTCATCTACAACTCATCTTGCTATTACAGGATCCAACATCACTGAACAAATACGTGGACCACGAATCACACCCCATAGATTACACAGTACACATCATCCAACTCCCACTCAATACCCATCTCGCCAAATCTTAAATCCCAATTCACCCCCATCACCCCAAAACAAATCTTCTTCCGTCCTCTCTTCTACCCTGAGGCCTTTCTCACCCCCATCCCCATCCCCCTCCTCATTTCCCTCCTGTGTCTCTTCATTCTCCTCCTCATCCTCCTCCTCGACAGTAGATAACCTCTCACCCTCCTCAAAAGTCCTCAACCATCTATTCTCGGATCTGCCACTCCTACCTCTTCCTCTCTTATTATTAACTTGAGGTTGGACATCTCCCATCTCAATATCCTCTTCAGCTTCCATATCTTGATCTTCATCAGAAAACCCTTCGATCTCGTCTCCCAGCTTCTCAGTCTGAGCAGGGAATGGGTATCTACTAATTCTCTTATTCTTCCTCCGAGTATTAGCATTAGTACCGAGGTGAGTATTGGCGTTGGATCGTCGTTTGGTTGAAACCCTCGACACAGGAGGGATGTTAACGGTATTAGCAAATGCCGAGAGTGGTTTAACAGGTTTAGGTATTCTTTCAATCTCTCTTTCTCTAGGTGGAGATCGATCTCGGTCTTGGTCTTGGTCTTCTTCCATATTCAGATCGTGCTCACGATCATGGTCATACCTCTCATCATCAAGAGCGCCATACTCATCTTGATCATCTTGTTCACTTTCACTATCCGAGTCGTCAGATACAGGATATCGTTCAGCAGGTCGATCTGATCTGGCTCGTTTCCTTCTTCGATGGTCATAAGTCTTTTGATGTCTTGCTCTTTTTCGACTCGATCGTCCCCTTTTCTTACCTCTTGATGTCTTTGCGGAATGCCTTGAAGAGTCAGAACGACGTGAATGAGAGGATTTTCCTGATCGGCGAGAGTGAGCGGTATGCGGCGAAGATGGGAGGTAAGTATCGTCTTCTTCGCTTGATGAGAGAGAGGAATCAGAGATATCAGTGCTTGTTTCTGTCTCGGAGTCATCAGTAGAGTCGTGACGGTAGCGATGCGCATGATGATCAGTGATCTGCACTTGTCGACTTCCGTGGAGATGTGACGTTTCGAAGCGAGGTGAGTTTCTCTTGGTGGATGAGGAGTGAAGGGAACGATGGGTATCCACCGGAGCCATCTATATCTACAGGGGTTAGCTCACATAACTATGCTATTTCATCAGCTGAGAGACGTACAGACATATCACCTCCACCATCTTCCAAGCTCAGCATATCAGGTCTAAGCAGATCCAGCTCATCGTACGTGCTATCCGCCATACTTTCTAGAGTCTGCACGACCTTCTTACTCAGGCGTTGCGGATGATCGGAATTGGAAGACTTGTTCTTCAGTTTTTTCCTCTTCTTCAGATCAACAATGTCTTTATGAGCCTGTTGTAATTTAGCGGGAGGGGTCTCGTTGTACATGCCTTCACCAGTGGATCCGGGTTGACCGCTCGAATCTGTGTATTGGAATGACTGCATTTGACTGTTCCAAGTGGAAGTAGATGGCGGTGGTCGGGCATAAGTGAGCCTATTGGGATCTTGCGCATGTATCTCTCGATAAGTCTGTTGCACTTGACGACTCGGGATGGGGGTCATACCTGCACCAGACGCGGCAGTAGGAACAGAGGGAACGGTGGAACCGGGAGTAGGCAGGTGAAAAACTTCCGGTGTGGATCGGAATCTGACTTGAGGTTCATTTTGCCTAGGAGTGAAGGCTGGACCAGCTTGATGAGATGGGGTGATATTAACGGGAGGTGCTTGTGGGAAGTATTGTTGTGTTGGACCTTGTTGATTACCTTGTGGGATGTTAGGCATAAATGGATACGATGGCTGATTCCCCTGCGGTCGGTGATTCTGCCTCAAGTCTTGATAAGGGGGTTGTTGGCCCTGTGAATAATCGGAAGATGGGTAGTTGTTTTTATTGTTATAGAAACGGCTATCTCGCTGAGGGGTTGAAGTAGCATCTGGGGTATGACCATCGAATGGCTGGATAGGAAGGGAGTTTTGATGCATCCCTCGATGGCCTGCGTCATAAGTAGGACCCACATTGTCTTGCCACTGTGGATGAGGATTGTTCTCCATAAGAGTGTTAAATGACGAAGATGCAGGTTGAGCTTGATTTGGTTCAGTGTGGTTGTACCATTGGTTGTTGTTGGAGTGGAGATAGATCGGGTTCTGGTTAGGGAAGGAATTGGAAGTAGGCTGATAAGGTAGCTTTAAAGATGGTTGAGGGGGAGCACGAGGTCGATAGTTATTTGAATGCTGATATTGTTGACGAGCTTGCTGGTATTGAGGGGGTAGTTGATCCAGCTGATCGTTTCCTCCATTCGTCGAAAGATTATTATGGTCGTACCTCGGATGAACATCAGTATAGGCATTGATAGTATAGCCTTGTTCCATGTTATGACCCCTGTCCAACTGAGGGTTCTGATTGTATGGTAGTTGATTTGACATGTTCGGTGGATCATTGAAGGAAGAACCACCACTAACAGACTGGTGGGAAGGACTGTCCTGTCGATCATCCGATGCTTGAACTTCATGTCTTCTAGGATATCCCGCCATCAACCCACTAACATCACTTCGTTCAGCTGCTAATCTCAGCCATTCAGGAAAGGCCTTGGCTCGGGACTGAGGAGATGGCATATCGTCAGCTCATGTTGAGACACAAGGAGACGAGAGATGTCGTCCCCTCTCAAGGTGGATGTGATGGGAAAAAGCTGACAACCTGAGAAGCCAACGTCGCAGGTCTCCTCTGCACATAATCCTTATCCCAAATATCATTGGCCTTTGTCGTCTTGATATCATTGATACCTATTCCCAGCTTTTCTCTGAGGGCCATCTCCTTCTCTTCCCTTTCTTTCTCCCGTCTAGCATGTACCTCTTGATACTGTTTTCTTCCTTCGATGATCGAGGGTTTACTACCAAAACTACCTTTGGGAGGGTGGTAGGTCCGTCGTCTGTCGAATAGTGTTGTAGGGATTTCGTCGGGGTTGCTAAGGCGATAAGACCAAGGGTATGGTAAGCTAGTGCGTTGCAAGGGTAAAGGAAGGGACGGTAAGTGCACTCACGGATCTTTGTTTCTTCTTTGTTGGGCTGCTTTGAACTCTTGGGAGAGTCTTTGTATTGGCATGGTGGGGGGTCTCGAGTACAGACGCTGAGAAGAGATCGATCAGAGTGTATATGATACCGATATGAATCTAACATGCCTTGCTGATCATATTGAAGATGACAAAGAGGAAGGAAGAAGAGAAGAAGAGGAGGATGGCAGTAGTAAAGTCAACCGCGTACATGTACCGCCGGTTATACTGAGCGGAGGGATATATGAAACGCCAACCACGTGGCATCATCTCTAAATGGACCTGAACCTGAACCTGAACCTGAAACGCACTGATCGCCAACCCCCTGATGTGATCGACCGTGACATAACGGATCACACTGTATTGTGCTACATACTGTACACTGTCCATTCTCAATCAAATGTCAATGCACCACTCACCACGATGTGATGAAACCAACAGCACAGAAGAACACAAAGATAGCCTCAGCGCTAGAGCTGCAAGCAGGTCTAGAGTTGCCATGTTGTCACAAAGACTGACAGCATGGTGGGGTAAATTTCAACAACGACCAACTATCTTATCATCCTTTCATACACTCACAACCACACTAGATAATCCCTTGTCTACTTGTATACTATTTCAGTCCTTTTCGTCTATCATACCGCAGTTTCTCATTCACACAATACCAATCAAACGACTAAAGTGATTGGCACCAAAATTGATTCTGGTAGTTTATCAGTGGAGTCAGACCGTTTCATCTAGAAGCAATCTATCCACCAATACATCATTCGACAACTGTATACCTGCCCTTTCATCATATAAATATATATATATCAAGTTGCCTATCAACACCACACTCATTACATATCTCTCTATTTCCTTCAACTGTACTCACCAAAGATAAATCACAATGTCACACACACCAGTAGACGATCATTTCATCTCCAACCCAGACCTCGACCTCCTAAGTCACCGACCGCACAAATCAGCGATGCTCCTATTCCAGGCATTGCAAGCTACTGCGGTGTTTAGAGTATGGCCCTCCCTGTTGTTTATTGGTGGATGGACGGCAGCGATTGTAGCGATTAACGAACAGACCAAGGCGGAGATGACTGTTCCTTCGACCTTGCTTACTGCTTTGGGTGAGTATACTACCCCTTTCTTCCTCTGTGATGGTCCTTGCAAGATGATAGCTAGAGCTAACGGGCGACGATCAGGTGTGTTGCTGGGTTTGACACTTAGTTATCGGTGGGTCGCTTCGCGCTACCTACTTGAGACAAGGATCATGACTGATGTAGCTTGTATGAGATGATAGTACCTCCTCAGCCTATGGTCAGTATGCAGAAGGACGTAAACTATGGACACAGATCATCCAAGGGAATAGAACGTGGGCGAGAATCGTGTGGATACACTGTGAGTTGACATACATATAATCCCGACACACTTTCCAAGATGTTTGCTGACATGAGATGTCTTGCTTCACGTCGAAAGGCCCCGATGCTATTCGAGCAGCTCCACCTGAAGATCCCCAACTCCGAGCCATCGAAGAGACCCGAGCTGTCATCGAGAAAGCCACACTTGTCAGAATGGGATTAGCTTTTGCCGTGGCTGTCAAGCATTATCTAAGGGGTGAAGAGGGGATGTGAGTGATGTCGATTCACTCGTGCGCTCATCCTTAAGCAGAAAAAGCTACATTTGCGCCCATAATCTGGGGTCAATCTGCGAACAATCAAGCTCAGATAAATGCTGATATACATTCGTATCCATTGCTCTCAGCCTCTACGAAGACCTATATGATCTCGTCAAATTCATTCCCTCCCTCCACCTCCCCTCAGGTATCCCCTCATCCGAAGACGCCAATATAGCTACAGGAGCCTTTCCACGACACCACCACTCTTCATCAATAACCATCCACTCGGGCACAGAGCTCAAAACACTTACCTCTCCTTCCCCATCCACCCAGTCTAACCCGGCCTTGGTCGCCAGACCGACCTTACATCCCGCCAGAGATCCACCCAAATTCCGATTCTCCGAGACATTCCCTTTCAAATACCTCGTAACTAAGCGTCAGAGGTACAAGGCTGCTGGGAGAGCGGCTATGCGAGAGAGGATGAAGACTGCCAAATCGTCTGGTGGGGTCGGTCAGAACGTTCCGCTGGAAATTACCATGTTTATGAGTAGTTGGATCGCGAATTTGCAGAAGAGAAAGACGATAGATGTTCCTACGACCAATGCGTTGTTGGCTGCTCAGTTGAGTATGTCCGAGGCGTTGAGTAATCTGGAGAGGATCCTGTGAGTGGTGTGATTTTATTGGGACGTGGTGATGAAAAGGGGGATGATATCGTTGTTCATTTTTATTAAAAGGATATTGTGATGGACTACAATCTGATATGCTTATATCTTGTACTTTGCTTATGATAGCACCACACCCATCCCGTTCTCTTACCTATGTCATATATGGGAAGTCACCTGGATATACTGTTTGGTCCTTCCCTTTCAGTTGTACGGTGCTGGTTTTGGGTGGATCTCCATCCCAGCTGTTGTGGTGAGTGTGCAACTAATCCTCCATCGGTCAACCCTATAAATGAAGGGCAACACATATTTTGTGACCGCTGAGCTAACATATGTTCGGATCGTATGATAGATCACCTCATACATCGTCTTGGGATTCGCAGAAATCGGCTCGGAGATTGAGAATCCATTCGGGTACGATAAGAACGACTTGAACCTGGTGAGTCAGTCCATCGTCTCCTGAAGCATACCTTTCTGTGATTATAATAATTGAGGTGTTCTAAATCGGGGTCGTTTCTGTTACACTACTTTCAACACTGATATCATGTTTGGTGCTATAGGACTTCTTCACAAACAACATAATCCGCGAAGAGTTGGCAGCAATAACCGCCCGCCCCTTCTCCCTACCTGACGAATGGATATTCACAAAGGGCAACGATATCCTCGGTAGAGTAGGTATAGGAGCTGACGAATTGGCTAAGAAGGGTTTGGAGGAAGTTAGGAATTCCCTGGCGGGGTTGAGTGGGGAGAAGGTACAGAATGAGGGATTGAGAGGGAGGGCTAGGAGTCCGGTCTAATGATCATGGTTCTCCTTGTCTCTGGAATGCTTGAGAAACGTGGACTGTTCTGTTTATAGGTTATAGATTTGATAGATTTTGTATATATCTTGCAGATCGAGTGATTCACTTGTATATAACATTGATACCGTATTTCGTAGTACCTCAACACTCATTATTCCCATGCATACTCCATCAAGCGGAACTTGATGGACACGGACTGCAGCTCAACACGCAGCAAAGCGATGGGAGCATGGTTGGTCATCAAGCCGATAATACGATATATCTTTGATAATAATGAGCAAGTACATTTACATACTTCATGATCACCACAATAGATAACACTCCTTCCACTAATTAAGCCATCTCAACATCCCCGCCGCCATTCGTCTACTCCACCACCAACAAACACATCAGCTATCAAAATCACGACGATACATGGGTTAGCAATGGACCCACCGAGTTATTCATAAAGCTGTCCAGTTCCTTATCCAGATCTCCCTCCGATTTGGGTCCACCACCAGCACGCTTGCCTCCCCTATTGCCACCTGCGCCTGCGCCTCTACCTCTGACAGGACTATCAGATTATTTATCAGCTTATGATCCGAATTCCCTGGTCTACTGACAGGGAGGGAGGGCTAAACTTACCCTCCTCTACCGCCTCGTCCTCCCCTACCTCCTACTGGACCATTACCTGGTGGACCTTGGATTCTGGATAGTAGAGATTGACCACTTGGATTAGCTTGTGCTTGTGCTGGACCTTGACCTGGTGGACCGGGTCGGGGTCGGGATACTATTGGTGCGAGGAGGCGGATCGAGATTGTTTGGCCTGATAGTTGTGGTATCAGCTTTATTACTCAGAAATACGGACGGATGTTGGGGTGAGATGAGAAAAAGGAGGAGAGTTGAAATGTAGACAAGGATTTTGTCACGCTAAAGTGGGCGAAAATACCCTCTCTAACAGATGTTGCGGATCAAAGCTAGAACATTTACCTACCTTTAGTCATAGCTCCGTCAAACTTGTTGATAGCGATCTTAGCCTGTTGGGGCGAAGCAAACTCCATAGTCGCTTCGCCTTTTGATCGACCTGATCTGTCGTACTGTTTGATATTCGATGATGGGCATCTAAAAGCGAACGCAAAGGTGAGCTTGTATACCTTTTGATCGAGGGGAAAAGATAAGAAAAGCTCACCAAAGAAGGAAAGAGAAGATAGCGGGGCATAAGCATTATTTTCTATTCCTTTTGGTTCCCCATCCAACCCAATGCGCACCGATGATTGAGAATGGGCGGTCTCACTCATCCGCATAGATGAATGGATATTCGATACGAATGATTTCCCAGTAACGCGTTAAGTCTGAAATTGAGAGGCTAGTCGCTTACACGTATAGTAGGTCCTTGAACCAAAGTACCAGCTTGGGAGAAGATTCCCTGTAACACATCGAACATGCCGATGAGCTTTCGTTCCCACATTCAAGCTGGCTAAGGTCAGGCCAGAGAGGATTTGGAAACTCACCTTTAGATCAGCAGGAGTGACCTCATAATGTAATCCAACAACCTCGATCCTCGTGGAGATACCAGTGAATCCAGCTCCTGTCCCAGTCAAGGCAGTAGTATCCCTCCTATCTCCTCGATCACCTCTTCGGTCGGATGACTTGGGTCCTTGATAGGCGTCATGTACCCATTTCTCGTCGGTAGATCTGGGTGGAGGTCTCTGCGCAACGTCAAAGAAGACATCCGTCAGCTGCGCTGATTCAGAGCGTGGAAGAGTGAGATGAGAGGTACAACTCACAGAATAAGGCGTATTGTTCGATCTCCTCTCGGTGCCGCTGCTGGTCCTGGGTGCTTTCCTCTGTTGTTGAGGGGCGGTCTTTCGCTTTTCGGCGACTAGGTCGTCTAGTGATTTGTCGAGATCCATGGTGTATATCGTTAGATGTGAGGTATGGTATCAATGAATATAAGCTAAATGTATAGGAGAAGTACTAGTGGAGACGCGGGTGGAATAGGTTTATGAACGGATGAAACGAAGCGCCAGCGGTGAAGGGTGGTACAGAATAGGCGTTCAAAACGGAACCGGTGTTGCTTGCCTATTTTGCCACTGCTCAGTGCCTGGAAAGACGCGTCTCGAGGACGAGGTTAAGCTCCGAGCATCAAGAAGTTGAAAGTGGATAAATTGACATCCCAAAAGCAAATTCATCTCTACATAAGCGTAATAATAGAACTTCAATACACAATGGTCACCCGTCAGTCGCCCTCACCAGACCCACTAGCACTCACCGACAACGACAACGATAACGACGAGATAGGAGAATGTATAGTCGTAACCACCACATCACCAAAGTACGCCGTTGTGCGGAACACCTCCACCCCAAGGAAGAGGGCTGAACCAGTAGTAGAAATCCTCACACCTAGAAAGAGGAAGAAAGTAGATGACGATGAGACTACCACACCCAAGTCCAAGAAGACCAAGACTCCCAAAGTCATCAAGACACCTTCGAACAGGGCGAGTCCCACCCCAAATGGGAAAGTTAGACCTAATCCTTCTTCCATATCCACCACTACACCTAGCAAGAAATTCACTTCTACACCAGGTATAAAGCCCAGCACCACCCCGCGGTTGAAAGGAACTCCCACCCTCGCATCGAGCCTTCACAAACCTTTACCTACACCTCCATCCGGTCAGAATGGCTCAGGCTCAGCCAGGAAAAGACCCAGAGTTTCATCGCCGGCTAAACCCATAGCTAGGAATCTCACCTTTGATCAAGAGATATTCGAGTCCCCTTCTTCCTCTTCGTACAAGACTGCCGAGGAGATTAGTAGAGAGACTTTTCTAGCGAATGAAGCGCTCAAGAGACAGAGGGAAGCTAGGAATTTCCAATATAAAGGCGAGGCGTCTGCTCCGAAGTTGACTAGATCTGGACGACTGGTAGGGCAGGATAGTGCTACCCCTGCGAGGGAGAGTGAAGAATTGGATGAATATGGTGGTAGTAGGACATTTGAGGTCAATCCATTAGGTATCCAGGCTCCCATTGTACCTGATGTGGAGATACGGAGAGATGTTCAAGATGATATTGTCATGGAGGATGAAGAGACATCACGGTCGACGGTGGAATTACCTAGATCTGCGAAGATGTATCTTTGGAAGGTACTTTCGACTCTCACTTCACAGAATATATCTATAGATCCACCACCGTTCGTTGATGAGGAGAAGAACGAAGCGTTGAACGGGATTGTCAATCTTCTGAAGGGGACTGTAGAGAGGGGAGAGGGGAATAGTGCTTTGGTGGTTGGTCCGAGGGGAGTAGGGAAGACTAGAGTAAGCTGATAGGTCTGTGCTGATATATGACAGAAATTATAAGCTGACTTTGGCTTTGGGTGTGTGTGTGTAGACTGTCGCAAGAGCACTTAATCTGCTCCCTTCAACCTCGAAAACTTTACCCATAGTGGTCAGGCTCTCTGGTCTAGCGCAGACGAACGATAGATTGGCGATCAGGGAGATGGGCAGGCAGATAGCTGAAGCGGAGGGAAAGAAGGTGGAAAATGACGAAGAGGACGTCGAGGATGAGGGGAATGATGAGGTACGTCAAATTCACCTGAATTGCAAGTGGACTACAGTTCTGGGAAGCTGATCCAGGTGATTTCATGGCGACGTAGGAATACGCTCCCACGACTTTACCTTCCCATCTACTTGCTCTTCTCACTCAGCCTTCCCCTAGAGCTATTATCATTATTATTGAGGAGTTCGATCTTTTCACTGAACATGCTAGACAAGCGTTATTGTATTGTTTACGTGAGCTTAGCAGGTTCGCATTCTGAAACAACAGCTGACGCTTCGTTATATACAGTGGATGTCGTACAAAGTATCAAAACTGGACCTGTGGAAAGTACAGGACGAGGCGTAGCTGTTATAGGTGTGACTACTAGAATCGTGCGTAACGACCTCCCAACGTTACCTTGTTTTCAGCGATAAGGCAGACTGACTCTGCATCTATAGGACACGCTACTGTTGCTGGAGAAACGAGTCAAATCAAGATTTTCGCATCGTACTTTCCGTATACCCTCTCCGATCTCTTCGGAAGGTATGGGCTGGCGCAAGCTGTTGAAGTTGGCTTTGATATCTTCCGAAGGGCAGGCGGAGGAGATGGAAGAGGATAGGTGGAAAGGGGATTGGCAATTTGCTGTAGAGGTGGGTTGAGATCTCGTCATGATACACCCGACGAATGGCGGGACTGATCATCATGAGCATTACAGATGTTACTGGATGAAGAGAGGATAAAGAGGAATCTGGATAGGCTGACTGGGTTGACCACGGACGTTAGGAATTTGTATCGTCCTTTTGTAAGTCGGCTTTTCTTGAGCTAATGACCTGCGCAGAGGTAGCTGATTTAGGTATGGGGAGCTATATATAGATCTTACCCGTACTCAGCGTCCTGTCATCTCGAGCGGACTTCATGTCGATCCATGAATTAGCGGATAGTGTGATCTCGCAGATCGAAGGTGGAGGTTGGGGATTACAGCTGAACAAGCTGAAAGGTCAGCTTCATCATCTCAGCCGACCCTCAGCCGAATACTTCAAGCTGACCAACGGTTTTCGGTTCTCAGGCTTGCCTCATCCCGCTTTGGGCGTATTGATAATCACGAAACATCTTTCTTATGCCGGGAGAGAAGAATTCAGTTTCGCTCAAGTCGAGGAAGAGTATCTGAGGTTCTCAAGAACCAAGTTAGTGGGGAGTGGGAAAGTCAGGTGGCCCATTGGTGTGTTGAGGAATGTGAGTGATGCTTTGTCGGATCAAACTCAGCTGTTCGCTTCAGTCGGAATGCTCCCAGCATGACCTGTATTGGTTTCTTACTTGACAGAGCACATTTGGATCTTCCATGACTTCATAGAGTATCAGAAGCTGACAATGGATTCTTTGTCTGCCTAATAGGCATTCGACCACCTTCTCAAGATCTCATTACTCACTCCAGCAAGTAACGCCTCGCTCAAACCTCAGTTCCAGAAAGTTAGGTGTACCCTCTCGCCCCATGAGATTGTAGGTTGGTTTAAAGGTGAGGGAGCGAATGTGCTGGGTCCGGAGTTGGGTAATTGGGGGAGGATGATGGGTGGGCATGCGTAGGTGGTATTACCGGGCTCAGAGGTATCTTGGAGGTGAATGGGGTTGTCGTGGTCGGACATGATGCTAGGATGGTATGCGGATTTTACCTTTGGTATATTGCGGATACGGTATTGAGCTGCCCTTGTATATTTGGAAATGTTATCATCATTCTGTGCATATGGTATATTGTAGCTTTAGATATCATGCATGTATGTTGTATCTCCTCATATAGATCATTTACATTACAGAGGTGGTACAGTGGACAGTGGAGGTAGCCACTTTGCACTTCCCACTTTGATCGAGAGATAACGATCACTCACACGGCTATCTCTAATTAGAAGTTTCTTCTACTTCTCCTTCTTCTTCTTCTCTTCTTTCTCCTTCTTCTCCTTTTCACAATGATCATCCATATACAGCTCAACGCACAATGTCCGCTGCACGAGAACTCAGTCAAGAAAAAGTAGCATTCATCGAAGCTGCCATTGAGCATGGGGTCCTGCTCTTTGGGGAATTTACCTTGAAGTCTGGGAGGTGGGTTGGTTTTGCACCGTCCTCAATATGATCATGCTTTTTGAGCTGACTTGACATTCCAATGATTCTCTGATATCACTTCGCTCCTTGCTCCCTGCTTGCAATGACCATACATCATTCGATTGACATCTGATCCATACTCGTCTCCATCCACCTCCCCCAACCAGAAAATCACCCTACTTCTTCAACGCCGGACTCCTCTACACCGGCTCTCTCCTCTCCTCCACCTCCAAAGCATACGCCAAGATCCTCTCTTCCTCGCGTATACCCGAGTTTGACGTGTTGTTTGGGCCGGCGTACAAGGGGATCGCTTTGGCTGCTATCACCGCTGTTGATTTGAGTAGACAAGGGAGGGAGGTGGGGTTCGCTTATAATAGGAAGGAGAAGAAGGATGTGAGTGTTGTTGTTTGGGTTTAGGTGAAGGAGGAGGTACCAGTGGTGTGTGTGGGAGTGGATGCTGATGATTACTGGAATATCTTTATTTGTATCATACTCTTACTTTCCGACGTGACCGAAACTTCACTTCATTTATATACTCGTACTCGAAACTTACATTGTCGATCACTCTCTTATCTTCACCTCATCCGCCCGCCCACCCACCCACGCAGCACGGCGAAGGCGGTGTCCTCGTCGGGTCCCCCCTCAAAGGCCGAATAGTCATAATCGACGACGTCCTAACTCGAGGAACAGCCATAAGAGAAGCCATCGAAATCATCCGAACTCAACCCGAAGCTCAGCTCGTCGGGATAGTCCAGCTGGTTGACAGGCAGGAGAGAGGGACGGGAAGTAAATCGACGGTTCAAGAGGTGGAGGAGGAATTTGGGGTTCCTATTGAGCCGATCTTGAACTTACAGGATATTATCAATTACCTTGAGTCTAGGGGAGGGTATGAGAAGCAGCTGGGGGATATCAAGGAGTATAGGAAGAATTATGGGATTGAGCTTTAAGTTAAAGGCTGGCGGGTAGATGAGATGAAGAGAGAACGGTATAGGGTGTAGGGTATAATCGTGAGAGATGCATTGTCGATGGATCAAATGGATTTGGACGATATATTCACCAAACGACTGTTGTCCGTATTCGGATGGATCACCTTGCTGGTAGGATCCTTTCACCTGACCGCTACTGCTCAAAGAGATCCTTCCGATAGTGCTGAACAAAGGATGTGTTATACTCCACTGATACTTTTGACCTTCATTCACTGATAATTGCTCATTGACATCACTTTACAACTTAACATACACTTACAGTAATACCAAAAATACTCAATCAGCCCATCATCACCTCATATCCGACACTATCATCCATCGTAATCAAGGATTCCATACTCGATACCTCATATATACTTCACACACTCCCAAACGCAACGCAACGCGATGACCGACCCCTCCCTAGATTTCCTACTCGACGGCGGACTCATCCCCTCCCTCCCCTCAGACGGTAGAGTAGCGCACCATGAGTTAATGGGAATGGGCATCAGACGACCCACTCCTGGTCCAGCGCCAGCTCCACTTCCACCGAATCACATCACACGACCAACAGTCAAATCTCCCCCTGATCCTCAGCCTGTATATGGTCTACCGTACATTCCTAATAACCTGCCTCCCAGAGTGACCTTGAATCCCGACCCGAACCAATCTCAGTCCATACAGAATGGGATTACCAGAAGTACCTCGGATGGTACGAAGCCTCCTGCTCATATCCCAGCCGGGTCTGGTGTAATACTATCCCGAGGACATGGGAAGAACCATTCCATCTCGAACATCCAGAGATCCCATCTCCCTGCTTCTCATAAAGCTCAGGGGGACGATGATGGTGTATCTGTTAGAAGAAGCTTATCGTTCAATCAGGTCCACACTCGAACACAGAATCACATTCCTCCATCGCTCATACCCGGGGCAGCGGGGAACACGAAATTACATCATTCGATATCTGATTCTGCTGTTCATGCCAACACGCACACGCGATCTATTTCGAGATCTCATTCAGGTGTAGGATCATCCTCTGGGATAAGGCTGGGTGATGAGGGGGACGAAGAGGTTATTATGAATCTTTTGGATATCCTAGATTCACTTATACTCAAGGAAAGAGCGTTGGATATTGATAGTGATGTAGCGGTTAGAGATAGAAGAGATAGGAGATTGGATCCATTGAATTTGTTAATACCCCTTTCGGTTATACTAGAGGCATTAGTGAATGAACGGACTATCCTCAAATCATCCTCAGAAGAAGGGGTAGTTAGTAAATTACCAACCCTATCCGAAGGGATCAGTCTAACCCTGCCCTCCGGAGAGGTTGACTGGAATATACTCCACTGGTACATCACCTCTTTCGGACAACTCCTGAATGGTATATCACCGTTTCTTAGCGCACTGCAATATGCCGCTACCTCCGGAGCTGTATCCGAAGAGGAGAGGGGGATGTTGGATGATCTGATGAGGAGTGTCAAAGTGTATGTGAGTAAGATGAAGAAGGTTTTTGGGGAGATAGCGGGATTGTATGTTGATAGGTATTCGTTCGTTAGGGGTTGGTGGGATGAGGGGGGGATGAAGGATAGTGCGGGGGAGGTTGGGAGGTGGGGGGAGATGTTTGGGTTGTAGTATTTGATCTGTTGGGCATATTGTATCTGGTTGAGGAGGGATCATCATCTGGTAGTACCTTGTGCATTTGCGACGAGGTTCATTCTGATGTGAGATGGGGATGCATTGTTTTGATCGATGTCTGAGGATGAAGAGAGTGAGAGAGGAGAAGCAGGTCTATGCAAGTTTATCATGACCCGTTGTCTAACGCGGCCAAAATCCTGTATCGTTAACGTCGGCGTTTATTTTGCGATGACTTTTAAATCCGACGTGCCACATCCCCTCACCCAGCTATCATTCCGCCTCATTCCGTCCCCTCCACCATACAACGCAGTACCACCGCACAACCGAGCTAGCTACAGTGGTGTAGTGTTGTATGTACCCTGGCTGGATTCACCATACACACCACGCACTTGCACTTGCACTTGCACCGTCTGATACTGCAGCTCACACACTACATGTTATATTGAAATCTTCAACTTCTACCACTTTCTTTCTTTTTCTTAGCCATCAACATTCAAGTGAGTATACTCGACCTGTACCCATCCACACACATCGACATATCCCAAGTAGCGGTAGCAGGAGGAGCAAAGGAATAAGAAAAAAGAGAAAGAAACAGAAAAATAACAGCGTAGACGAGAGCGGAGGAGAAAATTTCAACAAACGCTCGCTACTTGGGATATACATTTACTATACCACAACACACTTCATACGACCCCTTGCTGATCATCTTGCTATCACAATAGAATGGGTATCACTCGTGATTCGCGCCACAAGCGCTCTGCCTCCGGTGCTCGAAGAGCCCACTAGTGGGTTTACTTTCGTCTACGGGCGAATTTGACTGAAGGAGCAGTGTATTGATGATCTGGTTTTGCTTGTTGCTTTTAGCCGAAAGAAGAGAAAGTTCGAGTTGGGTCGACAACCCGCTATGACCAAGCTCGACTCTTCCAAGAGAATCCACGAGGTCCGAGTACGAGGTGGTAACACCAAGTACAGGGCTCTCCGATTGGACTCTGGAAACTTTGCTTGGGGTTCGGAGCACGTTACTAGAAAGACTCGATTGTTGACTGTGGTGAGTAGGCTTTTCTCTTTTGGCGATAGGATAATGAGTATGGGAATCACATACAGTAGGAGAAGGAGCGGATCATGGGTTTCTTGTGACATTTGCTAATCTGCTTGCAACCCCTTAGCGATACAACGCCACCAACAACGAGCTTTTGAGAACCCAAACCCTTGTGAAATCAGCTGTCGTCGATGTCGATGCCACTCCTTTCAGACAATGGTACGAGGCTCACGTGGGTATCTCTTCTTTCCTCTAAATACATCCCTTCATTGACGTTCGAGTAATCACTCGCAGTACGCTCAACCCGTCTCCCGAGCCAAGAACGCCGCCGCCCCCACTGAAGAAAAGACCGAGGTCAAACAATCCAACCACGTCAAGAGAGTCCTCGAGGAACGAAAGAAGGATGCCAAGATTGACCCTCTCCTCGAACAACAATTCAGAGCCGGTCGATTACTCGCCATCATCACTTCCCGACCTGGTCAATCCGGTCGAGCTGATGGTTACATCCTTGAGGGTAAGGAGTTGGAGGTGAGTAATACAGATAGTGCCTCAGAACGTGATGTAGGACTATAAGCTGATTTCTCTTTGTCATTTTGAATAGTTCTACAACAGAAAACTCCAAGTCCGAAAGGCCAAGCACGCTGCTTAATCGAATTAATCTCTAGTATAGAAGTAATTTGGGTTATTCAGTGTAGGAAGTCTTTGTATTGTTGGAGAGATGGATTCATGATTCTCGACACGAAGCGATTGGTATTCTTGGGTGTGCGTTGATTGCAATGAGCCTAATTCCGGAGCAAGGAGTAGATTGAGGTCCAACGATGGCGAGCAGAGAGATGTTACAACTACCACTGGAACATCGCAGATCGACGAACTCCTGTTCAAGCGAAAAGAGTTATTCTCGCGCCTGAGTGAGCTTGCATGTCAGGAAAAGATCGTGCATTTTCTGAGGGATCTGATGTCTTCATCTACGGTCAAAGAGTTCAGAGACTGATGCATACCGTTTGTACCCATTTGGGAACCACGAGTACCTGAGTTGTTCTTGTTATTTTGGGTTTTCAGGACATGGCGTAGAAGCAAGGTACAGCCTTCTTTTTCGCTTCGAGTGCGAGTCATGACCTGTTCTGAACGCCATGATCGTCATCTCCTACATACTTGTCGTTGCATACCTCGATGGATGCATCTCGCACTCACACTTGCACTGTCTACATGCATGAGATCACTACTACATTAGAATCTAATATTGGCATATGTGACAACTACAAGTAAAACATTATTCCTTCCTTATTCGCGCCTCCCCTTTGTGGCTGCTGATGGTTGATTGTGTCTGTTGACGGGGTGGTGATCGGAGGAGGCACGCACTTCTCACTCACTCTCAACCTCAATTCACATCTACTTATAACATCATCTTTCTCTCTCTCTCTTTTCTCGACACTCTTCTTCCTTCTACTACACTTACTCTGCTCATCGCTCATCACTCATTTGCTCCTGTCACGAGAATTGCAAGCTGTTGTCATAATATACGATTCTCTAAACAACAACACCTCCTCCACCTCACTTACCCTAGAAATCCGAAACAATCAACAATCAACAACAAAGAGCCAAAGTGGATCAACATCTCACTAGCAAGAGAAGATAATCAAAAAACATTCACGTCTTTCTTTTGTCCTGCTCTTATTCATCGTTTCACCTCGACTCGCTACTCTCATATTATTCCGATACATATAATCAGAAGGGAGGTCTGCTGGATTCAGACTGATACCTAACCTTCAATTCCTGCAATATCAATAACGTCATTATCACTATCCTTCAACCCCGACAATATAATCACACTACCACTACCATCATCCATCTTCCTTCCCCCCTAGACATCAAGGTAGCACAAGCCAAGATGTCAATATACGATACAGAATTCTCAAGGAGGATCCGATCGTCCGTCCCCTCCTCTCCTAGAACGGCCCCTTCATCGCCTCGATACGACCTCCGATCAAATGGGAAGGGAGGGAATGGAGATGTATTTGGAGATATCACAAGTCCAATGAGGAATGCTTCGCCTAGAGCTAGTCCGATAAGTGCTAATGTGGGGAAAGGAAAGGGCGTGGTGAGGGAGTATGGTGATAGGTATGTTCACAACGTTTTCATGATCTCCCTAGCACTGGGAGAGATCTTCGTTACGATCGTCCTTTCACTCAACGTGGTGCGTCGACTGATCCTCGCTGATTGGGAATGTAGATTTATTCCAACAAGAGATGGGAGCGATATTCATGCTGCGTATCAGCTTAGTGCCGATGCGAATGGGATCACCGGGCAGATGGTGAGCAAAGTTAAAGGGAGGAGGAGAAGTAATCAGCACGCTTTTGATGGGGATGTCAGGAGAGGTAAGTTGCTCAAATACTGTCGTTGAAAGCTTTCAACTTACCTTGCTGATCCAAACGGTGAAATAAACAGAAGAAGCAAATGCGACATTCACCCAATTACTCAAAACGGAACTCTTCCCTCCATCTCAATCGCCTTCTCGAACCTCCTCGCCGGCTCAATCGCGCTCTCGAACGCGACATCAACAGCTCAGACAACCTATGACATTCGATACTAGTAACATCCCTACAAATAATCACTCTTATCCTATCTCTGGTGCAGGTGACACACCGTCCCATCATTATCCGCCACCAGCAGCTACATCAAGTGGAGAAAGGGGTAGGGAAATGTCACCTGCAGCTACTCTTCCACCCTTACCTATGCACGCTCCTTCAACGCCTACATCTGGGCACGGTAGACCGCCAGGTGCTGGACCCAGTTCATCCCATCACAGAGCTCATCAATCTCAGGTCGCCTTGACTTCCGGTACGACACGTCCTGGTAATTCTCCGCCCAATTCTACTGGTAGGAGGTCAGCTTTCTCACCTCCCCCCGGAGGGAATGCACATGGATCGCCCTCTACTCCGACGAAGAAACGGATCCTCAACTTTACTTCTCCCGGTACCGTCAGGATCAATGGTGGATTGAGTGGTGTTACCGGATTGGGAGCGGATAGTCTGGACGATATGAACCACCCCGTATATAGTTTGAGTCCGGTGGGAAAAGAAAGTCAGAGAATGTTACTTAGTCCCAGGAAGGAGATCAGATCAATTGCAAAAACGCCTTTCAAAGTGCTTGATGCACCTGAATTAGCCGTGAGTTCAGCTCGCACTTGATTGAGGAGAAGTCATCAGCTAACAGAAACATACTTCAGGATGACTTCTACCTGAACCTTGTCTCTTGGTCAGCCTCCAACGTACTTGGTGTAGGACTCAATTCATGTGTCTACCTCTGGAGCGCTCAGACCAGCAAAGTCACGAAACTCTGTGATCTCGTGAGGGTCGCTTCTGACGGTCAAGCCGTCGACGATACCGTCACAGGACTGGAGTGGACCAATAAGGTAAGTACAATCTTATCACTGCCAAAGTACGAGACTGACTCTGATATGACGTGTTACAGGGAAGCACCCTAGCAATAGGAACGAACAGTGGTCTAGTCGAAATATGGGACGCAGAATACTGTAAACGGATTCGAACGATGTCAGGCCACACTGGTCGAGTGGGTGCTCTCGCATGGAACTCCCACATCTTATCTTCCGGATCAAGGGATCGAACGATCTTACATCGAGATACTCGTATCCCCGAACACTACATCAGGAAATTAGCGGGACATCACAAACAAGAGATATGTGGATTGAGGTGGAACCCCGATACCGACCAACTAGCCTCTGGAGGGAACGATAATAAGTTGTTTGTATGGGGTGGAACGGATAATAAACCGACTTGGAGATTTGGGGAGCACCGAGCGGCGGTTAAAGCGATTGCGTGGAATCCGCACCAGAGGGGGTTGTTGGCTAGTGGGGGTGGTACGGCGGATAAGAAGATTAGGTTTTGGAATAGTTTGACGGGGGGGTTGGTTAGTGAATATGATACGGGGTCTCAGGTTAGTCCGGTTTTTCTCCCATTTGATTGTCATCTTTTCTCTCGATTATTAACCTCACTGTGCGATATCGAGTCTGCATGGCTGTATAGAAGGAATATCGCTCAGAGGTATCTTCGAGATGGACAAAGCTGATATAGATGATGTTGCTGTGTTGTAGGTTTGTAACCTCATGTGGTCCCGAAACTCGAACGAACTAGTCTCCACACACGGATACTCCGGTGGACCCGTATCGAACCAAATCCATATATGGAAGTACCCCTCGATGACTCAAATCGCCACGCTCACCGGACATACTTACAGGGTATTGTACCTCGCCATGAGTCCTGATGGACAGACGATAGTCACTGGAGCGGGGGATGAGACCTTGAGGTTTTGGAATGCTTTTCAGAAGGCTAAGAGTGAGGTTGGGAAGGGGTTTGGAGATGGGATAGGGGTGTTGGCTAAGATTAGGTAGTGGTGTGATATCACTTTCAGCCACGCAGCAGGATCGAAGGAGATAAGGGAGGAAGTGTGGGTGGTAGAACATGGAAGAGTGGAAAGGACAGTAGTAGGGAGGTGATAGGACATTTTAGGGGAGTAGTAGTAGGTGTATATGTGTATAATGAAATTCAAGTATCAAGAGGACTGTACTATTGTTGTAGTACTTCATTTTTTTTCATAATTCCTTTTACGGTTGTTCGAGAAGATTTCGTCTTTCCCATTGCTTTGTGTTATAGATTATGTTCTGTTCTGTTCGTATACTGGTCTCATGTGTTATATAGTACTATACTTTACGAATTATATCATGATCAGTTCAAGTTCAATGCATGTCCCATTTATGCCCTGTACATTCACATTTACTCCTCACAGCATGAGAGATCGGCTCAACCCGGAATGGAATGACCTCCACTCGAAAAGTCCATCTACCATCGAAAGATCGCGATGTGTTCACAATTTGCTTCTTGTATGCATATGAGATATTTAACAGAAGTTCTACTGAATCTAACAAATCAAGACAGAAGTTTTACTCAATCTAACAAATCAAGACATGTCCCGCTAGTACGAACGATGCCCCCACCTCGAAGTATAACAATCCTAGGAGGCGGTCTCTCCGGCTTGACAGCAGCGTATAAACTATCCAAGCTCCTGCCTTCCAGCAGCGGATCAAAGATTACACTCATCGAATCTACCAATAGGATAGGAGGATGGATCAATTCTCAGAGGCATGAGGTGGAATACCTCGATCCTGATAGGAAAGGTGAGGTGATCAGTGGGGAGGTGACTATTGAGAGTGGGCCGAGGAGTATTAGGCCGAGGGGAAGTGAGGGTGCGAGGGGGATGTTGAGGTTGGTGAGTTTGTCTTGTTTGTACAAGGGTAGATATACCTCGCCTGAGAAATCTCTGTTTCTGTTTTAGACTGATGGGGATGTGCAGATAAATGATTGGGGGATAGACGTTTCGATTGTAGAGCATCACCAAACAAATAATCGTTCATCGCCAGATGGAGCACAAGCTTGGACCACACCACGGAGACTGAACCTAAAGCTAACACTTATCTTATGACCCCAGCTCAAAGACCTAGACCTCACATCCTCAATCCTGCCCATCCTCTTCTCCCACCCAGCAGCCAAGAACCGATTCCTCCTCGACCCATCCACCTCCCATCTTACCGCCTTACCCACCTCGCCCCTATCCCTCCTGTCTTCCAACTCCCCCCTGCTCAAAGGTCTCCTCCCTTCCGCGCTCAAGGAACCTTTCCACCCCCAGATACAAGGTGTATCCGATGAATCGGTCGATTCATTCTTCTCTAGGCGACTCTCACCGGCCATAGCTCGGAACCTAGCTTCATCGATGGTTCATGGGATTTATGCTGCCTCTTCTAAAGATCTATCTGTACGATCTGCTTTTCCAAGTTTGTGGGACGCAGAACAGAAATATGGGAGTGTCGTCGTTGGTATGCTCAGCGGTGGCAGCCCAAGTAAGAAGAGTAAAGCCGAAGTAGAGAGGGAGGAAGAGGAGTTGGGAGAGCTGGGAAGGGAAAGTAAGAAATGGAGTTTGTACGGCTTGAAGGGGGGGTTGAGCAGTCTGACGGATAGGTTGTATGAGGAGATCCAGCGGAGTGGGAACGTGGAGATCAGGTCTAATGAAGCTGTCAAATCTATAAAATCCCTGTCACCCTCTCAGACATCTCAAGAAGGAGGTAACGGGATGGTAGAGATCGAAACTACCCAAGGGAAATACACAACCGACCACATAATCTCAGCACTATCATCCTCAACTCTCTCTTCCCTCCTTTCCGACCGACAATCCCTCTCTCATCTAGATACAAACCCCTACACCTCCGTAGGCGTAGTCAATCTCGTCTATCCCCTCCCACCACACCAGATCCACCCAGCAGGTTTTGGGTACCTCATATCTCGTTCTGATCCTTCTTCCAACCCCTACGGTGTATTGGGAGTGATATTCGATTCGACCGCCATACCCTTATCCACCGATGTGAGGGGAATCACCAAATTGACTCTAATGATGGGTGGACCATATTGGTCTTCATACTCTCCCAATCTGATTCCACCAGGGTCGAATGAGGAATTGATAGAAAATAGTATAAATCACTTGAACACCGTTTTCCCCCATTTGAGGGGTGTCGAACCAATATTGAAACTGGGTAAGATCAATTGGGATTGTATACCCACCTATACACTCAATCATGGACAGAGGTTACGGGATCTGCACAGGCATATACGGGATGGTGAATGGGATGGGAAGTTGAGTTTGGTAGGGAACGCTTATGGGGGAGTGGGGCTTAATGATTGTATTTTCTCGAGCGAGGGGGTTGTGAAGGAGTTGATGAAGGGGAGTAAGGTAACGGGTTTGGAGAGGTGGGAGACTTGGGAGTGAGCTGAATGTGAGGGGATACCGTAGATTGACCGATGCTGGAGTAAAAGTTCGACATGTTATCAGGAAGAAGGACCATAGCATCAAGTGATTCTAGGCATAGCATTCATTACTTTCACGAACGGTTCATCTCATAAAGTCAGACAGATATATGCAAGGTACCCAAGCCCAAGTCAGGGGATACCGCTGTCCATACTGGAGTCGAGCCTCGATTGTCAATCCCATTTTCATGAGATCATCAAGTTGAAGGATGGCATCTCGAAATCGAATGTACGTCAAACGTTTCGATGCATCCTCATACCTTCTAATGAATCTTGCGAATCTTCCCATAGCAAGATATGTGTATGACTACATCACTAAAAATAAATTACTTGAACTTCACTATGCCCTTCCACAAGACGACTTCGACCCCCGTTCCAATCCATTCATTACTACTTCTCCGGAGATCTTTGATTCTGATTATGTGGCTGATTCTGATGGCTCATCCCATTAACCTTCCCCAAAGTAGAAAGATCCAACCTCTCAACGGTATACCCGCCATTCATCTTCTTAACAGTGACAGGTGCAGATCTAATTTCATCTACTGGACTTCTCGCTCTCTCACCTCCATTTCCATTGCCGGTAATCGAAGGTACACTTTCTTTCCTCCCTCCTCCCCTGGACGCAGAAGATGGACTTTGGTCCAGGTCCATATCCATGTCAATGTCCATATCGTCCTTACCGAAAATATCATCCATCAATTCCCCCTGTGTCCCCTCGGTGGGAGTTTCGATGATTGTCCCACTTGGTGTAGGCGTGTTCATCGTCCCATTACCCCCCTCCACTTTGAGGGTCCTCGAGGAAGTAGATGTGGATGTTGGAGTAGTCGACGTGGAAGGTTGGTTCTGGTTTGGGTTGATTTTCCGTAATTTGCCTTTCTCTTTTAGACGCTTTAGAACCTTATGTGTGAATTCCTTGGTGAATGATTTCATCTTTGCTTTCTTCTCTTCAGATAAGGTTGGATGTCTTGTAGTCGAATATGTATGTCCCTTCTTCTCCTTCTCTACCAATATACCAGTACACTATATCACCCCGAGTCAGCTATCCCTTTCACCTCATCGGTACAAGTGATATAACTCACCTCCTTGGCATATCTCTTGAAGGTATCATGTTCCATCTGTTCCTTGTATTTACTCATACTTCTCACAACCACCTCTCCAACAAGCTTGGTCAATCTCTTCTCCTTCTTGGCCTCTTCATCCTCCTCGTCGTCTATATCATAATGCGATCTTTTCTGCCTCTTACGACGTTCATCTTCCTCAATCACCATACTGCCCGATCTACTAGATTCAGCAGCAGGAGATTCGGAGGGAGCAGGATTCGATACTGCCGATTGGATGTTCTGCTGAGCGAGAGCGATGATAGCGTCTAACTTTAGTCGATCGGAAGATTGAGATACAGGTAGGGAAGGTCTGGATGGAGGCGCAGGAGGTGGTGGGCGTGGTCGATGGAATGAGGGGATCGGTATACGTGGTCGGACTGGTGCGATGTCCAGTTGGATCTGAGTGGTGTTCTCCCATGCATCCGGACGACGAGGTGTTGATGTCGAATGAGAGGCTGCTTCGGCTATGGTGGTTGTGCCAGCTTCATCTTCGGCGTCAAGCTAGAATGAAGGGTAAGCGAGACTTCCCGAACATGCATTTTCATTGAGACTCACGGTAGCTAGTTTCTTGACTCGAGGAATCTTGTACGATAGTTCAAGAGTGGACCAGTACTCGAGCAGCTATCGGGCGAAATTAGCGCGACCATCCGGTTTCCGCTCAAGATGTAATCCAAGACTGACCTGCTTAGCAAGGTTGCTAACCTCCTCATCCTGGCTATCCTGTAACTTCTTGACTGGCTCTTCAATATTGGAATCTTCAATCTTATTTCGTATCTGCAACTTCCATTTACTCATACTTTCAAGCGCCTACATATCCACAAGTCAGCTTTGAGGACATGGCTTCTTGCTAGGTGACACTTACCAATAGTACAATCTCCCTGTCATCCGCCAATTCAGCCAGAACCATACTCATCAGACTGAAGCCGTGCATCCGACCAAGTTGACGTTGTACAGCAGGTTCTTCCGTCATCTGTTGTCAAGTGTTAGCCTCGTCGATACAGGTTCAAATGGATTAGAAAGTCGCCTACCTTTATACGCTGCAGTAATCTGGACATCATAGTCTTATTCTCCATAGACTGACGCATGGCAGCCGCGACTTTCTGCACTTCTGGCTCTTCGATCGGTCGTAGCGTGGGCTAATTCAAGACGATCAGTCGGCTACTCAAGCGAAGTCGTTTTGCGATGCCTAACTGGACTCACCACGAAATCCTCGTCGAGTTGACGAGACTTCTTCTTCTTGTTACCTTTCATGCCGTTCGCCTCGACCTCGTCGGTGATACCTAGGGCTATAACGGTAGAGCATGTCAATCCTAGTCCATATCCGTACTAAAACATGTCGATGAGCCAAGGGGAAAATCGGCACCCACCATCAAGGAACAGATCATTCATAGTACTCAAGCTGACATCCGTCTGGGTCTTTCCACCAATCGTTCCCACACAATTGGGTTCTCCGCAATAACAGATCTGAGCATCGTGACTATTCCGCATATCAGCTTATCTGATCGCCAACAGGTAGCATGTAAAAAGAAGGACTTCTCCTCAAGGTATGACGAAACTTGATCTCACTCACCCATATCGATCAACATTGTAGTTGAACGTGATCTCTTCACCTTTCACAACGTCCCTCTTGGTGAAGATACCCATACGCAACCTCCGTCCCACCACCCATTTCTGCACTTCTGAATTTGGGTTACACGAGTGATTGGCAAATCTTCCTATACCGCCTTTCTTCGTAGCGTCGATGTACTATGGGACAATTGGGTAAGCATACGCTAGTGCACTTGTTCTTATGCCGTTTCCGAGCCTCCAGACAACTGTGGATCCCGTACGCATGTCGTTTGCGGGATGAGGATGATTGAAAAGCCAGAAACACAACCCACCTCCTCCTTCTGCAACATCATAAAGTAAAAATGCCTAATTCCCTCATCCGCATACTGCTGCATCCTCTTCCTGAATGTCTTTTCAGCTACCACCTCACCTATGTATTCGTATATCAGGGTGTTGCTGGAGAGTGAGCGACAGGGAGTCAGCTTCAAAGACTCATGATGACGCTTGAAGATTTTGAGATATGGTGAGGGGAGGGGAATGACACATACGAAGGTATCGCCGATCCAGCTCTAAGTCCAAAACCCTTTTTCTCCGTCAACACCACCTCTACATTCGCGTATTGCTTTCTGCTGAACCTGTTGAAGGGAATTAAGTGTAAGCTACCACTTCATCTGTGAAGTCTCGCATGGGGGACTAAAGAGACGCAGGACTCACTGTTGATTATGACAATGTTTACCTGCCCTGCACTCCCCACCCAGACACTCGATGAATAACGCCCGATTTATACAATCTGATTCTGGTCCACAAGGGTCTGTATCTGGGTCGTCTATATTCCACCATCAGAGTATCAGCACAAACACCTTCTCTTTCCTCTGTCACTGCTTTCTTACACCAGTCTATCTAGCCCAGAAAGTCGCATGATATGATATACGCATCCCCACAGGATGACTGAAGATCGACCCAACCAGACTCACGCTTGTCGTAAACACAATCACAAACCATCATCTCATCCTGTTCCCTACTCAATCCCAACCCCTTACTCTCATAATGACATTTATCCAAACTCGTGAACGTCTCATGAGCTTCATCCCACGCTATGGGGAGATCATCAATCAACTGAGGAGGTTTCTCTTCGACTTTCACTTTCTTGGATCGACCCCTGCCTCCGCCAGAGGGCGTGCCAGGTAAAGGCGAGGAAGAGGAAGAGGAAGCTTGGTTCTCATCTTCAAGGAAGGTTTGGGTGTGGGTACGAGGTTTGAGATCTTCTTGGCCTATTGCTGAGGTTGGTGAGCGGGAGCATGACTGACGCGGTGTAGGTGGATTGGGGTTTGGTTCATCCGCTTTGAATAGATCTTCCAGCGTACTTTCCTGTGTCACTGCAGGGGTGCCCACGTCCATATCTAGTATACCCTCCTTCTCATCTAGTTCTAGCTCGGGCTTGATAGGTGATGGTAGTGGTAGATCTTCGTCGCTCATCATGAGTATTTGTTAAAATGATTTGTTGCCGCTCAAAGAGGTATTACCGTCTCATCGATAATCGATGTACTTCGTCTTACTCGTGTATGCTTTTCAAGCGAGTCGTCTCTGGATGAGCAAGTATGATGCTGATTGCGAGATACTTTACAACACCGAATAACAAAGGTAAGGCAGAAAAGAGTGTATAGACTCGGTGACAAACACGAGCGTGAGTGGTACAGTAATTAAAAAAGTTAGGGAATTCGACATGACATTACGATGCCATAAACATTCCCATTACCCATTCTCACTTCCCCATATATACGCGCCATGCGAAGTATGAACGCTCAACGCGTGAGTATGTATCTCATTTTGAGGTATCCATTGGCCTATCAATCACGATACGATGCATGGATCACGAAGATGATCCGAGGACATGAAGATGCCATGCATAGAAGAAAAGATGATCAGAAAGGTACGAGTAATGCTATGAGGCCGCAATGCAAAGGGAGGAACAGAGAACATGTCTAGACCAAAAGAAATCATGTTTTACAACTTAAAACCCTCACTCAATCTATATCACATCTAAACAAACCATCTATGCACCCCACTCTCCTCCCGAAACCAATCCATCTCATACGTCGGCCTGATCAACTCCAAAACGCATTCCTCTCCCTCCCCGGCGTCCCACTCCCACTCCCAGGACTCCTCATCTCAAATGCCCCCTCTCGACTGGACCATCCATGACCCGGCCCAATAGTATCTTCGCTCCCCTCCCTAATTTTCCTCTTATCTTTCTCAGGACTATCCCAATCAATCGCTGAGAACTCCTCCCTGAGATTGATGGTACTCAGCTTTTTACCCAATTTCCACCATTTCTTCTTTCCCCCGCTTCCCCCCGATCCCTCAGAGTTCTGACTCAAAGTAGGCGATTTCATTAACGAGGGACTATTCATCGGCGAGGCATAGGAGCCAGAGGAGTTGCGTTGCATTCTCATTTTGAGTTCGAACGATTCTGTCCTCCCGTGTCCATGAGATATCGAAGAATCGTCGAATGTTGGTGAAGGAGATTGTGGGTGTTTGATAAATCTACTTGATTCTCTGAGCTGTTCGATGGATTTCATACTCCTAAGCCTCGAGCTCGGAAGCTCCACGCCATTCTTACTTATTGGTGTCTTCTCATCCTCAGTTAAAGAAGGTAATAACCCCTGCACCTCGTTGGCTTTGATGGTATCTACCACAGGTCTAGTGGGAGTAGGCGTAGGTGATTTTTCGATCGATCGTTTCCTTTCTATCTTCTTGGGCAAATCCCGTATATCCTTGATGGTAGCCATTGGATCATCCTCTTCTTGGTGGTCTGATATTGGTATCGCACGTTTCTGCTTGAACGCCCAGGCATCGCTATTCAACTTGTAGTCCGTTTCTTTTCCCTTCAACCATCCGAAGAAATCCATGGGCAGTTCCCTTAAACTTCTTTGTCGGGGTAATGACCAGCCCATAGGTCTCGAAGAGGAGAAACTAGATCTGGAGGGTGGTCTGGAAGTTCTAGATCCATCTGAAATGAAGGGACTGGCAGGCAAGAGGTTCCTGTACGCCGCGTCTCGGGGGGGAGAGGCGATTAGGTACGTGTTGTCGTGAGGTAAGACGAAGGGTAACATGTATCGACTGTCTAGGAGTTCACCCAGACATTCCGGTGAGGATTGAGGGATGAATTCGCCTAGTGCCGTCGAGCCGTCGAACAAAGCGTCGATAGGCGTAGAATCGTCGATGATACCTTGGAGAGAGATTTCAGACATCGATGGTCCACCATGACTATGGCTGGAACTATGGTCGGATAATGAGCCTTGGGATCTCCTTCTTTCAGCTTTCTGTACGCTGAATTGGACTCGGCGTTTCTCCCAGTCTTTCTGGAGTTGAGCAAGGTATTGTCCGCACTCTTCGTTCATCTTCCCTTCATTCACTTCATACCTGTAATCCCTGACAGCCCGTCTCATCTGCAATGGGTTGATAGCCTTCATGTTCTGCATTGTGCCGATCAAAGTATCGAATTCTTTGATCTGGGATAAACATTGAAGCCATTGTAAGAGTTGACTGACGGGTTCCAAATGTTTCGTAGCTGTCTGTACGGGTAATCCGTTCGCTCTAACCCAATCATCCAGAGCGGTGATGTTCATCTTAATTTGAAGGGCTTTCGTCCGACAGAGGTATTTCTTTTGTGCCAAGATTCGGTTGAACAGCTCGCAAGAAATCCAAAAGAATATCTGAGAAAAAGCTTGAACGACTATAGCAGGATTTACCTTATATAGCTGAAGGATAAGATGTACTCCAGATAAGATATCCGTGATTCGAGAAGGGTTCATCTCTATCTCCACCGTGGGTGTATGGGATTGTCCAGAAGTACCGCTGATATTGGAATCATGAGAGATCGATCGAGGCGTGGCTGCCAAACGCAGATCGTTCATTGACTGATGGCGATTCGGCGTACGGTGTGGTGTACCCGCTGCAGAAGGAGTCGCTGGAGAGTCATTGGGACTGGGAACGAAGATGGAAGCTGCCCGGGGCGTCTCTCGCTTCTTCTTGGGAGCGAACGATCTGAAAATGGACCATTCACCCTCAAATCGAATATCGTTAAAATCCTCCAGTGTCTCGTAGTCTAAGATCGCAGCGTCGAGGTAGATATCGATTCGTCGTTCGGCAACTCGAATGATGAAGACTACACTAATGTATGAGCTGACTACCACCAGACGAGCTCACGGGATCAGTAGCTCACCATGTATAGCGTTGATCAGTTCCTCCATCATCCCTAACAAGCTCATTTCCTCGCAAGCCGCATTGATCCCAGGATCTGATTTGAGAAGATGCAGTAAGACAGAAGAGTTGTACGCCCAGAATGCGAGATAGGCGAGGTTTTCGACGTTGTTCTGTTCAATCGCTCATTCGTCAGTGTGCTGTCCGTCACAGAGGCAGATGTTGCAGCGAACTCACATGAACACCCTCCTCAATCGTCTCCACTATGCCTTCGATCAATTCCTCCAACCAACCTTCATCGCATTTGTATTGAGCGAATCTGGCATACAGGTAAAGTGCGTTGGCGGGTAAAGTTCTTTTCTGTAATGGTTGGCATACTGGAGTGTAATCCGTTATGAGGATCTCGAAGATCATCGGTAAGTGAGACAAGGAGAAGACTAGCATATTCGAGTTCAGGTCCAGCTGATTTACCTATCAGGCGCAAAAGGCACGTATCAGCCTCAAATCCTTCAACCCTCTAGCATCCAACGACATCTTATCTGGCCATTGGTTGACCATTTGGTCTCCATACAACCGAGAAACAGAAAGGGACGCCCGCTCACATCAAAATCATCTTCTTCCCCACCATATTCACTCTCCTCATCATCCTTCCTCTCCGCCTCCAGATCCAGCTCGTACCCCATCCAGCCCAAACCACTATCATCCGACGGCGTCTTACTCTCCCTCTTGGGATCAGGTAAAGGCCTAATCAGCAATTCCGGATCGACATCAACCATCCTCGCTCGTTCTCTCAACCACGTCTCCCTCTCCAGTTCGAGCTGATTCCGCTTCTCCTCTCGTTCAATCGCCTCCATCTTGAGCGTTGCGTGTCGACGACGACGCTCCAGCATCGCTTGACGGGCTGGTGGGAAGTGCGGTATGAGATTTGTAGCTGTTTTGGGAGTTGAGGAAGACTCGCCATAACATGTTGCGTGTTCTAGGAATAATGCCACGTCTTCTCTGTCTGGCATACCCACCACCAGATCTAGGGGGGTGAGTCCACGATTCGTCAGGGCGTGTGGTGAGGAACCTCGTGAGAGGAGGAAGGAGATCAAAGGGGGCGTGGATATCAATGCTGCGAGGTGTAATGGTGTCCATCCGGCTATAAGAGACAGGATGTTGATATCAGCTACTATGACCTGCCGCGATCTCAGTGGGCAAATAGCTGAGATAAGAATGACTTCACTCACTCCTATCTCTCCCACCCCTCTGACCAACTTCCAAACCCCATCTACCCACTATGATTCTAACGCATTCCTCCGTCTCCTGTCTCCCACATGAAGCCTGTATAGCCATTCCGACCAATCCCCACCCTTCCTCATCTTCCAGCTGGTGAGCTTGGATGTCGAGGATGTCGGCCTTGATGACAATAGCAAAAGAAAGAAGGGTCAGCATACAAAGGCAGACGAAACTACCTTCGCTCCATAGATGATGAACACAACAATCCACTTACCCATCTCCCCTCCAACCCGCTCAGCCACCCAATCAACTCCCCTTCGCACCTCTCCACCGCAAACATCAGTGCTCTCCTCAAGATCAAACCCATCCTCAACTCCCTACCAATCTCACCATCATCGTCGTTATTGTCAGATTCCTGGGCCTGGAGTAAGGGCAGGATATTATCGGGCGATGGATCAGAGAGGAAACGAGGTTCGGGTGGGCGTTTGTATGAGCCTGATCTGTGGGTTTGGAAGGAGAGTATCAGCTTGATTATATGCTCAACATACTATGTATCGAGATATGTCTTCCTCCCATGTCGACCAGGTATAGAGATACAGAAAGATAAGACTTGGACATACCTATTCATCCCTCCCCTACCACCACCAGCGGACGAAGCGATACTAGCCGTCTCAGCCTGTAATCCCCTATGATCAGGACTCGACATGCTCAGATCGATGAGTGGGCTCTCGGGGACGAGCACATGGGATAGTTGTGGGTTATGTAGTGGGTTGGGCGAGGCCGAGCCGAGATGAGGTGATGAGGTGGGAAAGGGAGGAAGGGGTGGTTTGGTGGGTAGGGATGTCATCTTGCGTTGGTGGTCATACGTATCGTATGATTTCTGCTGTGGTATGCTGTGGTGTTTGATATGATGAACGTCCGTGCGTCGATCTCTTGTCCTAGGGGTTGAGTTGACGATACGAACACGACAAGATAACTTCTTGCCCCCGTGTTAAAACTTGATATAGGTGTTGATATTGTTCTTTGCGAGTAACCCGACGAACGAACGAGGTTGTCTTAGCTCGTTATCCCTTTGACTGATGGCGATGACCACTGCGAGTATAGCTTGTTGAACGGATTGTTGTTTTTGGGACAAGCCTGAGGCTAAGGCGCGTTACACTTGACCTTGACTGTACGCGTGTGATTTTCCCCGACCAATCCACCAAATCAAGAATCGAGCTCCCGACTTTGACGTGCAATATGAATGCTGAATGCTGTTCCAACGAGGTCAAAGGAAAATCAGAAGATCTGATGATCTCGTTTCTTTCTGGCGATAAGAAATGCAAGCAAGCTAAGCAGCGGTACGGAAAGGGGATCTACGTGTGGCTTGATCCATCCACGTGTCGTGTTTACCTTATCGAGTAATACCGTGAAGAGCCTCTACGCTGGAACCAAACAACTAGCACTCTGAAGGTATACCTCTAATCGCTCTCGACTGGACTTCGCAGATAAGTACTATATCATCCCTCACCAACGAAGGTCTGGCATTTCATGTTAAAGACACGACCGTATCATACTGAGGAAGAAAGCTGCAGCAGAACAGTAAACCCTCAAATTCAATTCATTTCAATCTGATCAAATCTGTATAATCGTACATATGTTTATATAACTGAGAAAAGGAACCACCATATCATAAAATATCTATAAAGATACACAATACGGTAACTAAAGAAAAAGTGAGCGATGAATGATAAGTAGTAGTAGTAGATAATGGCCCATGGAATCTAACATCGGGCTCGCAGTGAGAAGAGATTTGTCGATGAGATAGGATCAAAGGCGACTAATGATAAGATCCGTTCGTCTGGGAGTGTGAGTCAGACTGTCCTTTGAGTCTGAATTGGGCGAATACTGGTATATGACTATGCACAATCCATCAATTATCAGCATACCTGTCAATCCAAACCCCATAAAGATAAGGCGGAGGGGATTATGAGAAGAAAGAAGACGCCACTCACTCAGATGGGAAATGGGTATTAGGGAACCCCACGCATTTATCCAAATACTCTCTATCCACATCACCCAACACACTAGTAACCTTCATAGTCTTATGCGCATAAAAGATATAATCAATAGCAGCGTCGAATGTAGGCGTGAAATTCGTCATCTTCATCTCCCCAAAGGACGCGCAGGAAGACCTCAGTCCTAATCTGTGTCTTAATCCCTTATTGGTGTAGGTTCCATACGTATGATCCATGAAATCCTCATGATCGGGCGGTATCTCCCCCGTAGACAGGTAATCATACACTGCCGATCCACTCAGAGAGTTCAGATCCACACACATGATCAGGGGGATATCCCGTCCTTTCTCGGATTTCTCGTATTTTGGCGGACCCCTTCCAAGGTTGTATTCAGGATCGGAAGATAATCTTGCAGGTAATCTTGAAAAATTCTCTACTATCTTTTCGAGCTCTTCCATCAACATCCCAATTTGGACCAACTTGACATCCCTATATCGATGATCCCAGTAGATATGCGAGTTGGCAACTAACAGCCTAGCTCCGGAAGCTTTGAATTCTAATGCAGCTACTACCGCTATGTTATCTCGCGACATGACTCGGTTGAACATGTCTTCGGTACGCATGTCGGTCTTGCTTATGGCGAGTTGGCTGAATTCGACCACTTGAGCTTCGACCAGCTGGAATCTGTAGTTGTAAATCAAGTAATCAGCATCAGTTCCCCCTCAAAATCCAACGTGATTGAACGAGGCAGAAATAAAAACCTACCGATCAGCCTTCCAGAAAGTAGCACACCCATCCACAGCCTTCTGTTCATCCGCCGACATGGTCCTAGCCCTAGACCGAGGATAGTGTTGACCCTCGTACCCATGTCTCTTCAACTCAGGTAAGAAGTAATCCGCATACTGTTCGCAATCTATCTCCTGGAGACAGACGATATCCGCAGAAGCCTGAGCAATCTCATTCAGGATGGCTTGTTTCCTGTATCCCCATTCTAATGCCCAGCTTGGAGTGTACGAATACGTCGTACCAGGTGCGAAAGAGTGACATAGGATGTTGTATGTAAGAACGGTGAATGATTCTTGTTTGCCAGATGAAGGTGATGAGATATCAGGTTCAATTTCTATCCAATGTCTTTCAGGAGGTTCAGGTCCAGGTGGACAATTATCCCTCATATGGTGTATTAATCCACTCGTCCCCTCATCCGCTATCAACTTCTTCAACCTCTCATCTAAAGGATTACCTTCCACACCTAACGTTTCTAATTGATATAGTGTTCCTAGTTCGAAAGGTAGGGTTGTGAGGTGATTATCGAAAAGCAACAGATCTTTCAGTTTACATAAAACACCAATCTCCGGTGGTATCGATGTCAATTCGTTACCTGTCGCGTCCAGTAAGGTGAGTTGGCGTAAGTGAGATATGGCGGAGGGGATGGTGGTGAGAGCATTATGGTTGACATATAAGGAGGTGATGTGGTCAAAGGAGAATAAAGCTGTGGATAGGGTCTTCAGCCTTATACCACCCAAATCTAGACCCGTCCAAGGTTCAGACACTCTATCATCTTCTTTATCGTTTGGTGCAGGTGGTTGAGCGGGTGTAGCTGGATCGGCATGTTCTGGTCCAGGTGTAGAAGAGGGGTCGGATGGTGGAGGTGGGGGAGTGACACCTCGATCAGAGTCTGCTCGAGTGACTGAGAGGGAGGTTTGTTTACGGTGAATACCATTCAAGGCGTTTGATTGGGAGGAGGCAGGGCGGTTGTTGGGATCGGTTATGGTGACGGCGGATGGTTTGTTGGTAGCTCGAGATGAGATGGCTGCTGCTCTAGCTCGATGGTGAGGTGAAGATGATAGCCTGGATGCCTACAAATCACGAACGATCATCAGCCGTATGTCTAAAGGTGATCATAAGAAGAACCACTCACTTCTGCTCTTAACAGTTGATGTTGCCAAAAAGCCGTCAAAGGCATCGAAGGTTCATTCCTAGGTGGACTATTCTGTTGACCCGCCCCACCAGCACCGCCAAACAAGCTCATCCCACCATACCCTGAAGGACCGTGATTTGCTGGACCAGGACCACCTAGATTGGAATTCCCCCCGAAACTTGGATGATGTTGATTATGACCATGCAGATGTACGTGATTTGAATGTTGGTGGTGACCTCCATGACCGCCCGAGGGAGGTGGGAACGCACCACCACCTCCCCCTCCAAGAGATGGATATCCTCCTGGAGAAGGTAAGGGCATACCCGAAGGTGTGAATGATGGATGTGATGGATGTCTGGCCCATCCTCCTCCTCCCCCTGATCCTAATCTATTGTTACCCCCGGAATCTCCATTACTGTCGTGATGCTTTGATGCTCCTCCGCCCGATGAGGCATGTGATGTCTGTTGGTGTGGATAAAACATCCAGATTGGATTGTGGACGATGGTCTATGGCTATAAGATTGCAAAGATGATTTAGTAAAGAGCGAAGAGTAAAGGACGAAAAGACAAAAGAGATATAGAAAAGAGAATAGGATGTAAAGGTAAGGCTGCGGCGAAGACGAAATACACACGATAGATACTATGGGTCAAGTGTGATATCGAAAGGTAGGTTTGAGTACTGTATGAAATACTCACTGTTATCCCGTTGATATAAAAGTGGTATCGATCCTTTCTGTTTAGGTTCGAGTGTGATCGATGAACAAGGATGATGAAGTAGAGGAGGTGGCTTTAACTTGTTTTTATTGGCCAGATCTATCATTGACAAATCTTGCCGGTGTGAGGGGTTGGGTCTGCTAGTGAATATAGATGACGCTTTCTCTTCAATTATATCCTATCCTTGGGAGGTGAAAAGGATACTGTCTGATGATATAGGTAGATACGCTGACCAATCGAAGGGACAAAGGCTGTTCTGGTGAGAGTTTGGTGAACAAGAGATGTGACTGTTCAAGGTATGATGGGTTAACTTCAAGACGGGATTGCGATGATGTCTATTGTGTTGAGAGTGGTGTTTTGATTGACAATAAGGACTGACTAGTCGAGTGAGATGTGACAGACATGCGATGGTAATGAAGTGATGGTGAGCAGAGTAGTAGTATAGGCTAACATCAAGGGTCGTACAAGTGGATGGTGAGGTGGCATATCACATATATCATCATAACGACTAGATCTTGAGATGACGGACAATACCGCATAACACTCTCTCTACTCAGCAACAACGGAATTAACCGGCGTTTCATCTCACAGCGACCCACTGTGGCGCAGATCACCTCATACCCTCCTAGACCCTGGGTCAATCAATAGTCTGTGCGTCATCTGTTAGCTCGATACCGACAATAGACAATAGACAATAGACAATAGCGAGCATTTGTTGACGATAGGTTGACAGGTTTGAGTCTACTCAGATATCAAGATAATCAATGATGGCAAGCTAAACATTACAACTCGAATAATGCTCAGTATCGACGAGCTAAATGGAATGTTTGTGTTGTATCGAGATATACCTCCCTTCGGAGCCTTTTTGTCCCCCACTCTCACATCCTATCCATCAAACGGTAATCTCACTATTGATTGTCCCCCATTTTGTGCTGACAACCTATCCGATCTTATTGATCGATCTCACCAGGAATTCATCAAAGGAGACACGCGCACTTCCTTGCTAATGATGTAGTCGAGATGACCGTTGTCTTAAAGGACATACAATGTGTTAGTTATTATATACACAGTCCTCTTCCTGTCCAGACAACCATCAATCCGCTTAGATCTCCCATCAACACATATTTCCATTCTACATCATTCTCCCATCTCTCATCTCATAACGGTGAACGAGACACCCTACTCTCATCCGCCCTTGACGGGATAAGCGCAGTAAGATACGCATACACTGCGCACTGACATTCATCGGAGCCGAGTCATCAACTGTGTATCAAACATGCCGCTTGTCCGTTAATCGTTGATTATCCGCTCAGTCAGCTGATCGATATCGACGTATCAGTCTAGAAAACGCCTCCTTTTCACCCACATTCTTCTCTCTTCTCGTGTTTATCTCCCACATTTCTGCAACCACGCAAATGGTCTTCGCGCTTGGTCATCATGTCAGCTAAGCCTGCTCGTCCTCATCCCTACGTCCAAGCTTGGTCCGAGTCTGACAAGCGATCATCACTCCAACGTAGAAACTCAAGGGAGAGTAGTTGGACATTCGACGGTACGACCGGACGACCAGTGAGATCGCCCAAGGAGACGATGGAAATGGCATCATCGACACGGGGTGAGCAGGAGGTGGAAAGACGATCAGAGCAGAGGTCGAGAGACGATGAGATCCCTGCTATCCCTCGAGAGAAGGATGGCGAGCTAAAGCATGAAGAGGCAATCCGCACGTGAGTTGGCTCTGTAGACTATGTTCCAGCTCTTTCGGATATACTGACGTGCAAAGTATATTATACTGACCTGTCAAAAAGAAGCTTCTGGGATCCGAACCTGTCCGATCCCTCAGCCCAATCTGCAGACCAAACACTCTCCTACACACATTCAACCGATACTCCAGAATTACAAAACCAACCCACAGAGGAGGCAGAGGAGGACTCCCCCTATCCCGAAGTCCGCACCTCAGTCCATCCCACCGATAATCCCTTTCTTCCAGTCTCGACGGTCCGAGCGTAGTTCTTGGGGATAATCATGTCAATCTTACTTCCAGGTATAAATCAATTCTTCATATACAGATATCCCAATGTCCTAGTCCCCGGTATAGTGGCTCAGTTGATGGTTCATCCTTTCGGGATTCTGTTGGCTAAATTACCTCGAGAGGGAGGGCGGAAATGGGTAAACCCGGGTAATTGGAATTATAAGGAACACGTTCTGGTGGGTTCGAATTCACAGCTATCACCAAATTCTAAACCATAGTTGGTATCTGTGCCTATCTGCAAGCTGAGTTTAGAGGTTGTTATACAGGTCTACGTCATGGCGAATGTCTCTGCGGGTTCGGCATACGCAACGGATATCATAGCTACTCAGAAGTTCTTCTACAACCAAAATTGGGCATGGGGCTACAAGCTGCTCTTGTGAGTACAATAAGTTATTCTATATCACTACAAATTGCTTGAGACAGCTCGACCAAGCAGGATTGTATACGGACTGACCTTTTTGCCTGTCCTGCTGTACCAGGGTGATAAGCACACAGATGCTGGGATTCTCATTCACCGGTATACTGCACAATATACTAGTCACGCCAGCTTCGATGATCTGGCCTGCTACTCTGGTCAATACAGCTTGTAAGTCGAATTCCTTCATCAGACCAGATAAAGCTGCGGATGATTACTGATACGTTATATAATGTGTCCCAGTGTTCAATACCCTCCATTCGCGTTCCGGGCCAAAACCGGCAAGAGCTAAATCTAGACAAAGATTCTTCTACCTTACTGCTGGAGTGATGTTTGCCTGGTCTTTCGTCCCGAGTTATCTATTCACTGCTTTGAGCATGGTACGTATCCTTTCTTTCTCTCATGGGGAAAACAGCTAGACACCACGAAGCCAAAAATAGCTGATCCGTAATGTCAGTTCGACTAGGTGACATGGATCAAGCCGACTTCTCAAGTGGTGAGCTACCACATGTCCCTATATGTGTCATAAGGAAGTCAGCCAAGCTCATCATCACGTCCTTGAAACAGATCAACCTACTCTTCGGCTATCAGACAGGCGCGGGGATGTCGCTCCTGACCCTAGACTGGGGTATGATGGCCGCTGTTGGAAATCCACTAGCGACGCCATGGTGGGTCACAGGGAATGTTCTGGGAGGTTTCTTGTTTGTACGTTTGCTTGATCCCCCAGCTATCGCAACACCGCTCGAATTGTGTCGAGATGTAACCACTGATAACGATTGACTCACGTAGTTCATATGGTTTCTCGCACCAATCTTGTACTACTCCAACACATTCTACGCCAGGTACCTACCATTCTCAAGTGCGAGGGTATTCGACGATACGTCAGTAACCACCAGTCCCTCCACCTGAAAGATTACAAGATGTAGCTGAACAATGGGTAGTATAGGGCGATGACCTATAATGTCACGAGGATTGTCGATGATAATGCCACACTAGATGTCTCAGCTTACGAAGGTTATTCACCTGTTTATATGACTTTAGTAAGTTAACCAATCAACACCTTTCTCACACAGACGAAAAGCCCTGCTCATATCATTATAGTCTTCCGCACTGTCTTATGGCTTGAATTTCGCTGCGTAAGCTTTCAACCGCTTACTGGGATAGTGGCACACCCAAACTGAAGCTTACAGTATTTTTGACGCATGCAGAATAATAGCCACTCTGGTGCATTCTATCTTATTCTTCAGACAACAAGGTGAATCCTCATTCAGCCAATCGTAGCGAGAAGCTGAAAGTACATAATGCCTGTTTGATAGTATGGCATAACCTCCGAAACCCACCCTCCAGAACGGATATTCACGCTCGATTATCCTCCGTCTACCCCTCAGTACCGGGATGGTGGTATCTCTCCATATTCGTGGTCAACCTGATATTGGCAATTGTTACCGTTAAAGTTTGGCCCACTGGTTTACCCATTTGGGGATTGATCGTGGCGATTTGGGTTGGCTGGGGTGATGGTACTTCCCATTGGGCTGATTCAGGCTGTTACGAATATGCAGGTTGGGTTGAACGTCATCGTCAGTATAGTCTTCAGTTTATTAAAACCACAATCTAATCAAGCCAGAGACGATGTTGTGCTGATTCTGACTGTAGAGCGAGATCATTGTTGGAGCGATGATTCCTGGTAAACCAGTCGCAATGATGATCTTCAAAGTAAGTATTGTGTTATCCACTCTTCTCAACCACTTTAACCAGATGTATGACCATACCCTGCAAAACTGCTAGTCCAGCAGAACATGTCAGCTAACCACCTCACCCCACCCAGACATACAGCTACATAACCACAACCCAATCCCTAGGCTTCATCCAAGACCTCAAAATCGCCCACTACATGCATGTTCCCCTCCGACCGATATTCCTCGCCCAAATCACTGCATGCATCATCGGATCGATAACCCAATTATTAGTGCAGGCATGGCTATTCAACAATATCCCAGATATCTGTTCGAGCTCATCAGAGAAATGGTGGTGTCCCCATACTCGTACTTTCTTCTCTGCCTCTGTCCTATACGGGTTGATCGGACCGAGAAGATTGTTCGGGGCGGAAAGTCTGTATAGGCATTTGAATTGGTTTTACCTTTTGGGTGCTGTCATGCCTTTACTCACTTGGATGATGGCGAGGAGGTGGCCCAGATGGGGGTTGCAGTTTGTCTGTTGGCCTGTGGTTTTTAGTTGTGTTTCGTTGTTGCCGCCTTATTTGCCTATCAACTTTATGAGGTGGGTGCGATGGTTATCCTACTTGCAGTTCTGGACTTGGAATGGACAGGCTGCGGACGTAATGATGTGACGATACTTTGTCATACCCTGGTCTTGTGTAGCTGATGTTGCTCGGTAAATGATCTACAGCTTCTGTATAATAGGATTCATAACTCAGCATTACATCCGGCGAAGGTATTTCGACTGGTGGTCAAGATAGTGAGTCGTCTCATCCTGTTGCACAATGTAGCGTGGACAATGACATGAACTGTTGAACTGATATCTGATATATTTGTATAACAGCAACTACACACTATCCGCAGCGTTCACCTGCGGATACGCCCTGTGTATAATCTTGATATTCTTTACATTGCAATTACCCAAAGATGGGAAAGGTGAGTTGGGGTTGCCCCTTCTTCCGAGAAACCCCTAAGTTACCACTGAAGGATCATGGAAATAACAACTTGACTTACCTTGGTTATTCACTGTACAGTCGGTCAGTCCATCCAGGACTGGTGGGGCAACACTGTCTACCTCAACACGTTAGATGGGGAAGGCGGGGTGGCATCGGCTGCGATCCAGCTGAAAGATGGCGAAAAGTTTGGTAAATCTCCCATATGAAGCGATTGATTCAAGGATTGAGCCGGATGTGATAGTTTAGTATTGATAAGGCATCTTGTCCAAAGTATATAATAGTATATATATGTGTATATACCTTTTCAGTCAGACGGAATTTCGTTAATGCATACAAAGGTTATATAATTTGATTCTATACATTGAGGAAGAGCCCGGCACCCCATCTCATTTATGCTATGCTCGTGTCATTGTGACTTTAGTCATATCCCACCTCTCGACTAAGCCAAATACCTATACGATCCCATATCACTCGTTCTTTCCAGGTATTCCCGCTGCATAACGAGCATCAGCATTACCCACGCACCATACTAGACTTGAACTTACATCTATCAACCCCTCTATTCGTTTCTTGATCAACAACACCGAGGGACTAAACCTAGTTGATAACTGATGGGCAACCTCCGATATCAAATCATTGTGAGACATCTGTTTACGATCCTTCATTATCCTCACTATGCAAGCCTACATGACAAGAGCAAAGTGATCAGTGAATCCCCCTTTTTGTAGACAAGAGCGGAAGGACAAATAAACCCACCTCGACCTGATGTCTCCTCTCCTCATCAACCATCTCCTGAGTCTCCTCCCTCTCCTTGGTAGTTTCAACTTTACTAGCAACCTGCATGATCTTTATCCTGGCCAAAGGTGACGTGAAACTCTCGTTGAATTCGAATTTATCCGTAGGATTTATATCCCGTCCTTTTGGTATTTTGGTGAGTACTCTGAATTTACCACATGCTAGAGATTGGAGAGTACGGATCAAGTCTGGGTCGGGGAGGTCCGTGGAAGATTTGATCTCCTATTTCCAGCACATCACATACAAGTATGAGTAAGCTGGTTCTCGTCGAGTGACTAGATTGTGATGGAAGAGCAACCCAACTCACAGGGTAGGTCAGACTCTCCCCACTCTTGGTATCTTCGAATAAAAGCAATACCACCAAAGCATGAGTCGATAAATTCAAATCGTGCGTCCTAGTCTTGAATCTGACTTTCACATCTGCAGTACCCAAATTACCTTGCCATGTTAACCTCCTACCTGAATGTCTGGAATCGTAGTATTTCTGGAAAGTCTCCATGGAAGGTTGGAGGGCCGTGGGGAAATTACACGTGGTGGTAGCTACGATGGGTTGAGGCCAGTATGAAGCTGTGAGAACATTGACGTTCAGGTCGACGGGCAAGGCCTGCAGATCAAAGTAGATAAGTAAGACATCCATGTGTATGTATGGTGCACTCACTCCATGACGGGTCAAGTAATTCCTGAATGAATTAGCACTCTCATTGCTCAACCTCATATCTGTGAACATCCCTTCCAATTTCTGAGTGAATTGGAATCCCCTAGATCATACCATCGCATCAGCTTATCTTGCTCTTCCGTAAGCTTGGAAACAAGAACACAGCTCACATCTCCATCTTCAACTTCGTTACCATCTGTTTCTCCGAATCGTCACTCGCACTTCTGCCGTACAGCAATCTCCTCGCCAGGTGGTTCTTGTAATATCGCTCAAATTTATCTTTATCAGATAAGAATCTGAATAAGACAATTGTCTTCTCCAGTGCCGATTCAATCTCGCTGTCTGATCTCTATGAGCACAAAAGCAGGCGAGTCAGCTAACTGGTACATCATCGGCTGGGAAGCTAACAGCTGACATACCGCTTTGGTTCCTTTCTTCAAATTCTCATCGATGAACAAAGACAAATATTCAGGTGCTCGTGGATTGGCATTGATGAACGATTGGAATGCCTTTCCCACGCATAAAATCAGCTATCAACGGCACGGACTTGGTCAAGCAGATAGCTTACCTCATTTATCGACACTTGGACCTGCTTATCACCCATGAAAGCAGTCTCCAAAATCCCATCAAACTTATCTTTCAGTTCCAAAACATCTTGTACCCATTTCAAAGCAGAGTTCAAAGCGTTGTTGGCAGGTGAAGTCGCTTTAGCTTTTTCTTTGCCCTTTCCCTTTCCCTCGTCTTCAGCAGCATCATCATCCTGTCCCAGTGTGGATGGACCAGGCTGTTCCAGTCTCTCTTGGTTGACTGCTTTCCCCCTTTCTTCGATATCCAATCTTAGTGCATTCCTCAGAGATGTTTTTCCTTGGTCTTTGGGTACTTTGAGGAAGAGGACATATAATCGACGTAGATCGCTTATTCGATCGGAATCTAACATCGTTACTAGGCCGCTGCCTGGCATATCTAATATGGTCTGCAGGTGTGATGTGAGGAGGTTGGCAACGAGGAGTTCCTGTAGGGAGTTATGGGTTATGGTAGATAGATAGTGGACTGTGCGGTCTGCTTCTTCTGCCAGACGACGTTCGACCTGCGAATAAAGTAAAGGGTTAGATCTCGTCGAGTACTCAAATGATTACCATCACTAGAGCAAGGGTTAGAAGTGCTCACCCTCCTCAGATATTGCGCCGCATCACCTTTCTCCAGCTCTTCGACAGCTTCCAGCCCATAAAACTCTGCTGATCTCTTCAAGAACTCAGGCTCAAAATCCATCATATACACATTCTTCCCGCCCTCCCTCTCGGACACATGTAGTCTCAGTAGAATATCCGTGCATTCCCGTATTGTTGATCTTGTGATGGTCTCTCCGTCACGTTCTAGTTGGACTTGCGACAGCAGAGTTGATATTAGGTGAGTGTGAATAGGGTATTTTGAAGAGCGGATGATTTGGAGAAGGAAGAGGGTCAGGCCGACTTCATAGATGAGGGGTAAGCCATTTGCGGTGGAATAGCCTTTGTCCTGATAGTACGATCGAGTTATGTCAGTTAACGTGAATCATCCGGAAGAATATCAGGACGAGGAGAACAAGAGGAGCGAGGACCCACCATGTACTTCAAGATATCCCTAATCTTCCTCATCGATCCCGTATGATCCTCCCATGCGCTCTTGATAGCCTTTAAGAACCTATCGCCTTCCAGAGCTCTCTCTATCGCTTCTGCTCCACCACCCAATTTACCTGCTCCCCTCGTACCTCCTGACCTGGGGAAGGTAGGTACGATCTTCTCTTCTGCTAACTTATCGAGATATTCTGCTATCAATGCTTTGACGCCGTTGTATAGTTGATCGCCGTCTGTACGATTCACACAGGATATAAGAATCACCACCACTGTCATGTGGGTATGAGGTCAAGACTGAACTCACGTTTATGTAGCACCATGTTATACCCGTACCTATAATGCTCCTCGTAGGATAACTTGGACGCGTTATGATTTTGTATCTCCCTTATTGCGTTGGCAAGCTTGGTCCATGTATCTTTGATGGGGGTTTCGGACGTAGGCTAAACGCGACACAGTGCATCAGTATCACAAAAGAGAGATGTTACAGGTAGACGATTCTGCTACTCACTCGTTTCGGAGGTCGCTACATCGAAATCAATATTTTGATCAGTGCCATCAATCATCCGGAATAGCTCAGGCGGAAACGACCTACGATCTTGGGTTTGCCCCTCCGAGCAGCTCCCATTGACATTGCCATGGTGGGATGTGTTGGACAGTGAGCTGAAGGGGGAGAGGCGAGGGATGTTACAAGGAGTATGCGTATGCAAGGAGCAATAAGGTGAAGAGGTAAAACGGCAAGACAATGTTGAAATTATAGATTGTTATGACGGTGGTGGTGATGATGGTTTTAGTCACGTTGACGAAGATAGACTATTCTCTATGTTCTCGGACTTTTTATCCGAACATCTTCCGATCCAATCTTGAATCTCACTACTCAACTTTTCTTTGCTTTTCTGATATCTTGAATACATATCTTCCCAATCATACATCACATATCAGCCATGTCAGCTCCATCACGCAATGCACTCTACGTGCTGCGCATGGTATGGCGATCACATCAACCCCCTCTTGCACGAAGAGCAGCATCAACAGCTACAGTGACACTAGCAAGAGAATCCGACCAAACACCTACGACAACCCCCAACCACGCCTCTTCTTCGACCTCGTCCACCGACAAATATCGACTATACCCCTCTCTCGATACGCCCGCTTCCGATTCCACTCCCATTCCGCCGTCATTTCTAGAGTCAGAATCAGACGAATACACCGCCGCATCCCTGCTCCTCCCCGCCCAGGACCTTCATCCCGAACCTATCCCTTGGCCCACTCTATTCCCCCACGGCAATGTAGTCACGCCCAAATCCAGATTCTGCGATCCGATTTACAGGTTGGTAGCTCAGAATAGATATCAAGATGCCCTAGCAATATACAAAGAGATCTTATCGCATAACCGAAGAGTTCAAACCGGTTTATTAGGCCATTCAATAAGGATACAACATCGTCATGAATATTTGAAACCTGCTTTACAAGCTTTGGAGATGGGCGATCACCAATCTACTTTATTATGGTTGAGCATCTATCCCAATCGACCAGCTACGTCAAATCATCCGGTCTTGAAGGAGATTTGGCAACCTGTATTAGACATTGTGATCAACGAGAAAGGATCATTCGTAGAAGATCCGCAATTCCTCCAGGAATTCATGGTGTTAGTTGGACAAAAAGGATTGTTACCCACCCTCCTTCCTCCAGTACTTCCCCATCTGACATTCGCTTTTCCCCCGGAAACATCGCTCAGGATATTGGCAAATGCCATCAAAGCCTATGTGAGCACGACTACATCCGAAGTCTCCGAGACGGACCGGGCGAAATTCCAGGAAGAGATCGTTCGACCTCAAGTGATTAGGTGGTGGGGATCATACCTTAGGAAACTAATTATGGGAGGATGGAAGGAGCAGGCTTCGGCTTTGGCCCATGCTAAACCTTTTGGTGGGGATGAGCATTGGGACGCGATTACTAGGAAATTCATCGACGAGGAATTGTTGGAGCCTGGTCGTCAGAAGAAAGCACAAACCCCACAGGTATACGACACCACCAACCTCATCACATGGATGAAATCCTGTTTGGATGATCTCCCTACTCCCACCGAACTAGCCAAGTTGATCAGGGCATTATCCCACCCACTAGTCGTCCAAGATCATCCCACATCACTCGAGAGCTTCAAAAGAAGATTCACTCGACCTCCTCTGAGAAATCATCGGGGGAGGCATACCATAACGGTTCAAAGTAAATTATGGATCCATGCAGACATCATCAATCTACAACAGGATGATGAGCATCACAAGGCAGTGGAGGTATTCAGGAAATACTTCATCTGGGCAGGATTACCCCCGCTCAAAGAGGTCTATGATCAAGAACCACATCGCATAGGAAACGAACGGATGAAATCCCAACCCACCATTCAAATGATCACTACAATCATCCCATCGATAATCTATACTCTCCCTCGACCGAAATCCAAATCGGTCAAATCATTCTACACGGCATATATGAAACATATCTACACTTTCCCACCGTCCCTACGACCTACCCCAGCGACGCACTCGAGATTGCTCAGAGAACTCACTCATCATTCTGGTGCGCAGATCGGGTTATTATCCCTGCGAGGATTGGTGGACGATGATTACCAACCTGGACAAGAGGGGTACGCAGCTGTCCTCTATGCCCTCGCGGGCAGGAGGGATACGGTACAGATGTGGGATCTACTGGACGATGCCGAGAGGGCCGGGATGGTTGGGGAAAGAACATACAGGGGTATGTTGGCGGTATTGGTTAAAACGGGTTTGGCAAAAGAAGCGGAGAGGTTGTTCTGGCGAGTGCGGGAAAAGTTAGATAGGGAAGATGCATTTGAAGGATTGGATCTGTATTGATGGAGAGTCGGAAAGAGGGCGGATGGGAGATGTAACGGGGACGAGATGAAGCGGGGCGGCGGAGGGGTGAGAGGGTGATAGGGTGAGATGGTGGAAGGGCGGAAAGGTGGAAGGGCGGAAGGGTGGAAGGGTGGAAAGGTCGAAGCGTGGAAGGGTGGAAAAGGAGAGACGACTGGAGCAATCGGCAGGGCGAGAGGGGAGAGGGGAGATGAGGGAAGATGGATGGGGCTAGCCAAACGGTCAAGTTGGGTATTATGGCGAAAGCAGGTAGTAGAGGGGAAAGGGGTGTGAGAGGAAAGAGGAAGGGGAAAGAACAAGCGGGGTGGACAAAGCCGAAAATGTGAAGGAGGTGTTTGGGAGAAGCCTCTGTCATGTATGCCATTGGCGACATGGACCTTGAATACAAAGCATTGTTTGTTGTATCCACATGTATCTTGCATCTCAATCTGATTACCCAAGTCTGTGCCACTTTCTGGTGCGGTGTCGAATGAGGAGGAAGAGGTGGGGTGTGGGGCGCCACATCAACATGCACCCAGATAGATAGACAGATAGACACCCTAGATTATGCATCTTCTTGCTTCCCTTCACTACCTGCGAATGTCACTCCCATTTACATACAGTGTCATGTCATATCTCAAGCATATAGCCAATATTTATTTACTCTGAATACAATAATCATCATGGCAACTCGATCATCCCATAGCAAGATATAACACTTCCCACTGCAAACTCACAGAATGACCGATTTCTTGGGGGGTGGTCCACCTCGTCCGACAACCGTGATTCCAGGTCGATGGATCATCGAGCTCCCTTCTTCCAACACGCAGATATACATTCATAGATTTAGACAAGCTGGCCAATCGGATCAAGCTGGGCCATACGATTATGATATTCATGACGTAGCGCTTGATCCATTCGAAAGAGCTTGGAAGAAAGTCAACGACAATGTCAATGAATTGGCGCCTATCTCGCATAGTCTAGAGCAACCCTGTGCTATTATATCGAATGAGAGGGTAAACGAGAAGAGGGAGAAGGCTCTTTGGTACTTCACTACGAGTAATAGTGAGATAGATAGACCGGAAGGATTGGAGGGTGAGCTCTCATGCCTTATCCTCAAAGATGTTGCTCATCTTGAATCTTATGCAGAAATAACACCACCCCTTCAACCTATAAGCATCACCCAATTAGTCACATGCCCAAAACATGGTCACGAATCTTCCTGTCTGGATTCAAGCTCTTCCGCTGAAGGTCGGGCACCATGCAATGTGTCCTTGGACACCTCACAGGATGTTGCTCGTCATCTGGACTTATTGGCGTCTGCTCTGGCGGAGAAGATGGCTTGGAAGAAGGGCAATAGGATTCTAATGGGTTCTGATCGTGCAAAGTGAGTGCACAAGAAACATTCATGATGATCTGAGATGAGATACATGCTGACACGATTAATCATAGTTTAAATCTGCTCAAAGCCGCTATTCGACCAATATCCTCCACCAAGTTACTTCTATCCCTCCAACCAATATCACCTCCCTCTTCGTCCACTTCACCTACTTCACCAACACCTCTTCGTCTCCTTCCATTGGGTCTTCCAGCCCTTCACATATCCTCCTCAAATCCTACATCCACACAAGAACGTCACCTCTCATCCACCTTTGACTCCGCATTAGGACATACATGGAAAACTGGTCGCTCCGAAGCACGCACGCGATCCCAGATATCAGGCGAGACCCAATCGGACTGGTCGGTATATTGGGTACCCGTGACCACTCCGCCTTCTACCAAGGGTAAATCTACACCTCGACAGATAGTAGAAAAATGGCAAGCTTCTCAAGGTATATTCACCATTTGGCCAACTCACCTATCGCAACCTTACTTCAACACCGGCCAACTGCAAACGAAGAAACCTGTAATCAGACCCATAGAAGTCAAATCCTCCGATCTACTGGGCGTATCCATCGGTCTTTTTAACTTCTTATCTACGTATAAAGAGCCGGATCCTCCTCAAGAGATCGAGGAAGATGAAGATGAGGGAGACGAAAATATGGATGCTGAATCGACAGTCATCACTGCTGAACCTGAACCTGTGATAGATGACGGAGGAGGATCAGATAAGAGTGATCTGGATGATTTGTTCTCCGAGCATTCAGGTTCTAGTACACCAATGATACCTCCTGATCAAATCTTGGGCGGTCAGCTCGAAATTCCCTTACCTATCGAAACACCGATTTCCGTATCAACGGATCAAGTGGATGATCCCATGGGTTTCATGAGCACAGGTGTTGAGAATCGACAGCTATCGAGAAATGCGACGTCTACTACGAACGGGTTAGAAAATCCCCCGAAAGAGGAGATGGTCACTGAAGACGATTTTGCTTTCTTTGACTCGCCAAGCGATCAGATAGCGGGTGATGCGGATATCATAGAAGAGCATGGGGCGGATCAGGACATGATCGGAGGAGATCAGATTGGATCAGATCTTCTGCCAAATTCGACAGATATCGATGCAGTCGCACCTGGTGATCATATTCTGAGTCTGGATGGCAATCCACCACACAATCAAAGCTTAGAAGAAGAAGCTCTCGATCATTTACCTCAGGCGCAGGATGCGCCCCCGCCATTTGCTAGTATCGATACAACCCTCGATCATCATGACGAAGAAATTACACATCCTCAGGTGCTACCTCCCATACCAGCTATCATCATTCCAGATCCGATATTACAACCACCCTCGCCTATTCCAATGCCCTCAGAATGGTTCACCACCGACATCATCCCACCTTCATTCTCTCCTCTGCCGCTCTTGCCATTATCTGATTCTCCTTTTCCTTACTCGCTTCCTACTCCCGCCCCGACGCCTTCAAGTCTGAATTGGGACCTAGTCGAGAGACTTCAACCGCCCAAGTCATCTAATCTCACTTATGCAGATGACTGGAAGATGGACGAAGAGATATCTGAGATTGACGAAGAAGAGATGTATACTGGTCCACCAACTCCTGAATCAAGTTATTTTTCTTCCGACGAAGAGGAAAATACTGTGGTTAACGATAAGAAGCGATTGTCGGAAAGTAACGGCACAGAAATCCAATTCAGTGGGATCAGGTGTATAGCCTCGGAGTGGGTTTACTTGCTATACGATACTGTTCTCGACGATGATCGAGCGAAGGCGTTGATGAGAGACTGGAATCCCTCTTGGATCAAGGATCTTACGATACTACCGCCCACATCACCTGCAGAAGTGGATAATTCGGAGTGGTACAAGGGTTTGGACCTCACTAGATTCGTGAAAGAGATGATAGGGAATAAAGCTTTGAGGGAGATGTTCGATTGGTCGGATGGTCAACATAGGAATCAATCAGCCACTGTTACTCTGCGCAGTGGTATCGAGGGTACTTCAATAATTGAAGGAGGCATATCACTCTCCGACTTGAGTAAAGGTATGTCATAGTTCGAACTCTTACATCAACAGAAGGGCTAACTCTTCATATGACAGACTCGAAATACCGCACTTTACCACAGCCTCAGATCTCAGCTGGGTACCATAATTACACGATCAATCTGGCCTCCCCTTCGTTGCAATACTGGACCGAACTGGGTCTACAGCCTCATGGCGGATACAAGAACGTTGAAGCTATAATTCTGTGCGAGGAGACCTTCGAGGCGAGGGATAAGGGCAAGCAACTTGGCTTAGAGATGAAGAGGGTTTGGGAGGTAGGTCGGACCAAACTGTATTTTCCCATTCGGAGAGCCCAAATTGATAATTTCTGATCTCACATAGGAGCTACACCTGGGAACTCATAATACCGCTGAGGTCGGAGGTGCCATTCAAGGTGTCATAACTGTCCCAGCAGCAGTCTTCTCAGAGTCTATCGGTGAGTACACCTATCGCATATACGACTCTTATGAGCGACGTTGATCCAATTCACTTTTAGCAAATCTTATGAATCAATTTCAATCCAATGTCATCATATACGTACTTCTCCCGTCTATCACGGCCATCTCATCGTCACTCTTGAAAAGCCTATTCAACATCTCCCTATCGCCCCTGTCATCTACCGTCATTCAGCTCGTTCCTCAATACGCTCTAGATCCTTCGCATTATCGCGAAATGGCATTCGAAGTGTATAATCGAATAGCAGAACCTATAAAAGAAATCAACGCTCGATCCATATCAGATCCATATGGGCTGTCTCAACCTTCCACATCAGATGATCATATTACCCGTCAGGCATTTACCCTTGCGCGAGCCGAAACGCCCACACCGGAATTTAGCATGTCTTGGCCTTTAAAATCTTATGATGTGTTGAATAATGATAGGTCGATATATTGCGGGTATACGTATGACGAGGATTTGGAAGTGACCTTGGGTTTTATAATGGATGATCTCGGGGAATTGTTTGATTGGATGGTTTGGAAAGATCCTAGGGGGATGAGATGGGATAATAGAGTGGAGAGGGTTTGGAAATGGATGAAAGGAAGAAGTGAAGGTTGGTTGATCAATTGGAAGATCAATGTGGTGCGAGTTGGGAATATTTATGGAGATGAGCTGAGAGGTGAGTGAGATATTTCATCCGGATTCATTCCATTGCAGAGAATGCCATGCTGATGTTTATGCTGGATATTCGACAGCTTGGCGAAAGATCTCTGATAGCTCCAGAGATTCAATCACCCTGCTAACAACGGATCAAGCTCATGCCCCGCACGGTAATTGGGAAGATGATATACCCAAACCCCGAGGATTTGCCAATATCCCTCCATCAACGATGAACGACCCGAATTCTCAGATTATCGATCTCTCCTTATCTGCGCAGATCACTACGATACCCTCCGTTAGAATACCTATCGACTTATGTCCTCCTTCAAGTCCGAATGGTCCCAAAGAGGTGGACGTGGTGTATCCTCTAACGTCGTTTATCCTTACGCACCCTGCATCTGCCAACGAGAAATACCATTCGAGAGTATATAATGTCTTGTCCCATCACAAGAAAGAAGATAAGAGAATGGAGGATGATCTGGGAGAAGGGATATATAGGATTGGGTGTTTGATCAGTACCAGATGGGGTATAGAGGATGGTCTGGCGGGGATACTGGGTATGGGAATGAAGGGTTTGGGTAGCCTTGCGCGAGGGTGAAGTCTGTGTATTAGTGTGTTTGCGCTTGAATGAGTCGGATAATCTGGGTTGTACAGTATGTTAGGCATTCGTAGTCATATTGTAATTGTCCTGAGTATGCATTCATCTTTGTAGATGTATATCTGCTATTTCCCATGGTCAACCAAATATCTCAATCTAAGAAACCGCACCTCCACTTTCTTCGGAATTGCTCGAAGGATGATATCATCCCGCTCGTTGCCAACCGTAAACAACTATTCTTAATCTTCTTGTCTTGCATTCACATAACTTACCATAGTTCAGCAAGAAGCTAATAATTCCAATTCACCTGAGCGATAAAGCCAATAGCCATTACGATGTTAATATCCCCCTCAAAAATCCATTCCATCCTCACCTCCCTACTCTCCCCATCCTCTTCCAGTGGCCCACATACCGCTCTATTAATCTACCCGAACGGTCATCTGGTCTCGTCAGCATCTATGGAAGACTCGTCGTCCCAGCAAGATCAGGATCAGGACCAAGACCAGGATGATGTAGGGAACGACGAGGATGAAGAGGATGGGCAAGGAGACGAGGAGCCGTATTTGGAGACGCAGGAACGTAGGCGATTGTTATTGGGATTGGCAAGTCAGTGGAATGAGAATGAGGGTGGGAAGATGGAATGTGAGGTGCGTCTTTATTCTTTCCCTTCTCCTTCTTCCCTCCACCCTTAGGGGCTGCCTGGATGGACATACAAGGTATACTATGTTGATGATTGATTTACATCATTGTATTTCGCATTCGCATTCGAATACAGCTCGGTAAACTCCATTTCACCTACCTCCCCCTCCCACCCTCCGACCCCGTCTCCTCAATAGGAAGGGAATCCCTACCGTCCGTCAAACCTTTGCCTATAGATGGGTTTGTGCTGGTTCTGAATGGGACGAAAGAGGTGGATTGGAAAGTGTTGGTTGGCAAGGTGAGTTTGAGTATAGTCCTTCACTTCACTCAAAACAAACAAATGTTGAGCTAATCTCTTGTTTGGTCAGTCCCAGGAGTTCCAGGATAAGTGGAGATCGTGAACTTGGCGATCTTCAGGTGTACGAGTGAAGATGGACAGGCAGAACAGTCAATCACGATGAAGCAATGTAATGTATAATACCCAAAATCAAATCCGAATATCATGCATAGTTGTATATCTCTTTTCCCTCTTACTAACCCAGACAAACAGTACAACCCCTATATGACATTATGACCCTTCAATACTAAATCTGCCCAACAGCACATCCATCCCCCCTCAAATCCGACCCCGCCGCCCAGACTCTCCGTCCATTCGGATCCACCACCCGCTGTATCATCTGTCCCTTCCCAGCTATAGACCTCGCATACCCCTCTGCAACCTCACACCGATGTCCCATCTTTCGTAACTCATCGACCGTCTCGGGAGAAATTCCATCTTCGAACCATATCTCACTGTTTATATCGCCCGCTCCTGATTCGGAACCTTTTTTGGAGGTATCTGGTAGACCCGCTGAGATGCAGAATCTCGGTGCGTCAAGGGACGATTGGACGGAGAAGCCGCGTAGTTTGTTGAGCAGGACTTGCACGTGGCCTTGAGGCTGCATGAACCTGGTCGGGGACGGGGTTAGCTTTCCAATCCAGTTGAGTGATTGAGAGGGAGCTCTGCCACTCACCCTCCCATCACTCCGTAGGACATCAGCAATTCCCCATTCTGGGTCACCATAGCAGGTATAATCGTGTGGTAAGGTCTTTTACCACCTGCTATGTTGTTAGGGTGCCCCTCCTGCAGAGTGAAACCAGTCCCTCGATTCTGAAGGGTAAATCCTGTTCCCTTGGGGATGGCACCGGTACCGAAGCCTACAGGCAAAATAAGTCATCCACTCTATGACCTCGAAGGATAGCTGGTCGTTTTTGTGCAACACGACGATCCCTCCAGTTCTCAGATATCGCAAACTTACCCGCATAGTTGGACGCAATGAAGGAACAGCTATTCCCGTCTTTATCTGAAGTTGCTAAGTAGACCGTATCACTCGAATTGATAGGATCCCCGTGGGTTATGTTTCCTGCCTTCTTCAAGTCGATAAGACCAGCTCGCTTGTTGAGGTATTCCTGATACCCGTTTTGACTTGTCAGCAATTCGACGTAAGTCAAACAGCAAAGCTCTACTTACCTTGCTCAAAAGCTCTTTGACTGGAACATGTACCACTTCAGGATCGGTAACGTAGTATCTAGCTATTATTCGCCCGCACGGTCAGCATTTTCGCAGAATAACCTATGAGATAGCTGAACAAGATGCTTACTGTCTACAAGTATGGTAATGCCCCAATAAGCATGAGCCTATCAGATACAACTTTTTCAGGAGATATTGCTCACCGGCAAAAGCAAGTCTCAGGGCCTCAATCAAGATATGCAAGTACAGCGTCGAGTTATGCGGTAACTCCAAGACATCAATTCCATGTTGACTCTCTACCGCTTCGACTATCCCAAGTGCTACTAAAGCAGTCAAACCTTGACCATTTGGCGGACACTGGGTATGGACAATCAGCTTTATGACCTGAATTTTTCGGGGTGGCAGGCGGTGGTAAGCTGTAAGGAGATCCTGTGGAGCACCCACCTCCCACAATGATATACCTTGATCTCCCGCATCACCAACTTTGAAATCGTACTTTATCGGTTGGATCACCTCGGCATCGCATTCCGCTAGATCATCGAGGGTCATCGCCCCTCCTCCTGATTGAACGAGGTCAACGATGGCTAATTGAAATATAGTCAATCAGTACGACATGCTCGGGCTTGTTCCGATATTGTGTGTTTGCTGATCATACCAGGGGTGGTAGACTCACCTTGAGCTATACGACCTTTGTAGAACCCTTCTCTGCCTTGTTCAGCGACAGCTTCGAACGTGTCGGCAAGCTCGGAGTGAGTCATCACGTGAGATGCGTGTGGTGGGTTCTGGATGATTGCGCATCAGGTTTGCTACCTGTGTGCTATATGTCCACGCGAAGCTACTTACTCCATCTGGCATCATCATCCTACGTATGATGAATCAGTTCCATCAGCTGATCTATGCTTCCCGCTTTCGTTCGCCAGCTGGTCCGCACACACTCACTCTTTCCAGTTTGCGGAAGCGTTCTTGATGAGCTGTTCGGATTTCTGCCACTATCACATACAAGGCAGGTCATCAGCATCAGCTATTTCCCTTTGTCATCACATTCTGTTCGAGAGAAAGTATGTGGGAATTGGCTCGCAGACTTACAGCATTACTATTCAGCTCATGCTCCGGTACACCTTCCCTAGCCAATCTAATAGCAGGATCCAATATCTCCCTCATAGTCAAATTACCCGAGCCGAATTCCGAGACAGTCTTGAGCCATCCTGCCGCTGCACAAGGTACAGTCACGGAGTTGAGGTTGGTCAGTGGGATCTGTGCGTTATTGGTATCAGCATCGGGATCCATCTAAACCATATCCTCAGACTCCTCCGATGAAGAACTTCTACATACAGTGTCTCCTGTTATACCTTGACTTCTTAGATATTCCAGGGTCAAAGCTTTGGGTGATCTGCCCGAACCGTTCACACCTTTTACGGTCTTTGACTTGGCATCGTAGAAGAGGCAGAAGATATCTGTCAGCACATTCGGTCAGCTATTTCATGTACTCAAGGAACGAGTCTTCTGGTAAGCTTACCACCTCCGATACCTAGGACGAGCTGGAGTGAGCTAGACTGCCTTTTCCACTGGCTGATATTCATGAAGCAGCTCACCAGTACAGGACGGCTCAGTAACGTTCAGAGCAGCAGCAGTAGCCACAGCAGCATCGGCTATACGACGTCCGAAACTCGTTGGCTGGGCATTCCATCTTTGTCTTTGGACGACAGCTCACCTGCATTACCACCTTTGTTCAGTATCTCCAAGCCCGCTTGGCATGCTGAACAGGGACTCGATATCAGCTCTCGTCTCTTGGCTTAGCCGAACCAGGATGCACAACCTAGCTGACCACCCACCTAATGGTTGAGAAGTAGCTACCACCCCCTTTGTAGAGAAGACGGTTGATCTTCTCGAAGGGAAATGGGAGAACTGAGGTTGGTATGAAGGGTGTAAGCGAGTAAAATCTAGAGGTGCCATCTTGGGGTGCAGACTGAAAATCTGATATGATATCCACTGAATGTCCCTCAGTCTGCCTATGGAAGTGAGAATAAGACTGCAGATGGATGGTGGTGATGGTGTTACTCCATGTGCTTCTTATCTTTGCTATTGTCTGTTGATCACGTCGTATCATTAGTCCCTCCACGGACCGGTCATACCCGAAAGTGGAGGTGTCCGTCCTTTCAAAGGTCATCCGATCCTGTCGGTGATAAAGCGAGATGGTCGGATATAAGGCCGCGAGGGGATGGTGCCACATTCAGTCATTTCACGTAATACCGTCTGTATAATGGTTTACTTCTCCATCGTAGGCATCTAGTGTGGGAATTGCCAGTGTACGGTGAGTAAGGGAATCCCTTACTCCTGCTGCTGTTGCTGGTGCATCTGGCTGGTTGACACTCGTTCGTTCTGCTACCGTCGCTCCTTGCTCGTTGCTCGTTGGTTTGCAGTGTGAGCAATTCATTGAATTTGCTTTTCAAGGTCATCTGGCTCTATCTTGGTTCTCCTTCTTCATCCGTCAAAATCAGTCAAAATGGGTTGTGAGTATGGTTTTGTGTAGATCGAGAGGTCGTAGAAAGGAGGATGCTGATCTAGATTTGTCCTATTCCCCTCTTGCTCGCCATCACCATCACCACCTCAACAATATCAACATGTCCTATCCATCACACCCAATACCCCATATATCCTTTACTCGTATGCGTAAACGCATACTTCCACACTCATAGCCAACAAGCCTCGAGGTTTACAAGCCGCCCGAAAGCTCAGAACTTCCAGAAGGGAGAACCGATGGGCCGACAAGAACTACAAGAAGAGGGCTCTCGGTAAATTCTACAAGACCTCGCCTACCGGTGGTTCTTCCCACGCCAAGGGTATTGTTTTGGAAAAGGTGAGTTGGGGTTTGGAGTTTGGGCTTGGGCTGGAAAGAGGATGGAAGCGTTGGTCAAGGGGATGTCAATTGGATGGGGAGAGTCACGAGTTTAGATGAGATCGCTCGATTAGGGGAAGAAAAGTGCCATGAAAACTGTTCAAGAGGATAGGACATTCATCGACAACATTAGTGGTTATCGCAAGAGGACGAGCTTGAACAAAAGAGCCAAGAAAAGATGTTATGGAAGAGAAAATGTGATCTCAAAATATGTATACTGACTCCCATCTCCCCCTTTACCAGGTCGGTGTCGAGGCCAAACAACCCAACTCTGCTATCCGAAAATGTGTCAGAGTCCAACTCATCAAGAACGGAAAGAAGGTTACCGCTTTCGTCCCCAATGATGGTTGTTTGAACTTTGTGAGTGTTGTTGTGGTTTTGCAGTATAGTCTCCCCCTGTCCTCACATCTCCCAGATGTTCATCACCTACGACTTCCCATCTTACATGCCAGTACTTGTTGTCGCCGTAAACTCTCGCTGACGCTCGAGTTTACTTTTGTTGCAGACCGATGAAAACGACGAAGTTCTCATCTCCGGTTTCGGTCGACGAGGAAAAGCCAAGGGTGATATTCCCGGTGTGCGATTCAAGGTCGTCAAGGTTTCTGGTGTTGGTCTCCTCGCTCTCTGGAAGGAGAAGAAGTGAGTTTTGGTTTTTGGTTCTTGCTGCTATACACCTTATCAACCTGGCAATATCCCTCATCATATCTCTCTACCTGGCCCTGGGCGGGTGGAATGATTCTGTTATCGATGATTATGCTGATGAACTTGCTTGCAACCTACAGGGAGAAGCCTCGATCTTAAGCTGCTCGTCAACATACCATGAAAAATTCAGCATTGTTATCGTATTTTTTTGGTTTGGACGACTGGGATGCATGTATGATCTGACACCACGAGGCGGGATTTGGTTTGATGATCTGAGGTTCTTGTTGGCATTGGCATTGGCATTGGCATTGTCATGGGGGTGTTGCTTGAAAGTGGACATTCGGCTTGGTAGAGAGCACAAAGTTGAGAGCAGGTTAGGGGTTACTTGACAGAAGAGGCACTGTTGTGAATGACGGTAGACACCATGTTCATGTCGCGCGCACCTTTCCAGTGCACTTGCACTTCGAGCTCTCATACATCGCGCAGGTGGATTCTGATGGGGCAAACGATCACTCCTGAGTGCTGGTCTTTCCAATTTCACGAGGATGTATGCCTTCCACATTGTTAGAAAGATTGAAGAGAATTCGAAATGAGCCAGAGTGACTGTGACTGTTTCACATTTCCTACCATGTCGTTCTTTGTTCATCTGTGTGTCGTGTGTATCACTGCACTGTGTCACCATAGTGTACATCGCACAGATCACTTGTATGGCATATCATCGTTCACTTCCTGATCATCATGTAGTAACGATATCATCATACCCAACAGAGCATAGAATATAGAGTAGAACACATAGATCACGCCTAGATATCACACTCACACCTCCCAGCCCCAGCCCCAGCCTCAGACTCCTTTCATACCCAGGACTTATCGCTCAGTGCTTCGACGACCCAGTCCTACTCTTTCATCGTTTATTCGTCGTTTCTTTTGCGTCAAGTGCAGAACATGGCTTTCTCATCCTTGGCAGATGAACTGGCAGGTGCTTTCGACGACCCGCCTCTCAATGACGGAGATGGAGTGGGGTTGGGTCAGTCTTTGGCGGATGAGTTTGGGCTGGATTATGGGTTGGAGCACGGCGAAGCAGAGGAGCAAGGATTGAATGGTAAGTAAAATATCTGTGTGAGAGTCAAGCGGAAAAGGAAAAATGATTAGAAAGAGATACATGTAAAGATAAAATTAGCTAATGATATAATTCATCTCGTAATGGCCCCTCCTTTTCAGACCCCTCTACACCTCCCAGAAACGCCCACAATCTACCCAAACTCCGTACCCCACCCAATGAGAATGGACGACGCACCGCCAAATCGTCATATGAACCTACGAACCTGGACGATACCTCGCCTTATAGGGGGATAGACGAAGTGGAATTGGAGTACCGACAAGACCATTCGTTCTCCCCCCTGAATGAGCAAGATAGTTTCGCAGAGGATCTAGAGAGATATGAGCATATCGATAATCTACCTACTAGTCCGATACGCAATAGAGTTGTGGCTAGTAAATCCTCGAGTAGATCTTTGAGGGTAAATATGAAATCTTCTGTCAAGTCGCTGGAACCCGTGCAGAACGATAGGGAGGAGGATATACGGGAATCTTTGATAGTCCTTTCTGAGGGGGTGGCGAGGGGTTCGAAGTTGTTGGGTTCGTTGCGTCAACTTAACCACCATCATCATCATCCTATAACGGATAAAGAGGACGGTGGGAAGGAGGGAGGGAAGAACAGAGAAGACTTGGAGATTAGATTGCAGAAACATTTGAATAGGATGAATGAAGTTGAGAGGACAAGGGATGAGTGGAATAGGGATTTGGGGGTTTGGTCCAGGGAAGCTGGACTGGGTGGGCTGGAGGGGAACGTTGCAGTCGACAGCCCAGACGGGAAATTAAGTGATTTGGTAGAGGCAGAGGAAGGGGAGAGTTTGGGATGGACCGGTGAATTGGCTTTAAAAGCAGACTTGCCATCGCCATCACCGCATGATACTCAACCGTCTCCAAAAGACAATGAAGCACCTCAAGAACAAGTACTAGAACCGGAACATGTCGATCCTCACGATTTATTACTTCTCGAAGAAGATTCTCTCCCTTCCCATCCATCCGACCATTCCCTCCTATTGCCCATAACCCCTTCAATTTCTACTACTTTCCATATATCGCACAACCCAGATCCGAATACCCCACGATCTCTGTCAGTCCTAATTAGGAAAGTACAGAGAGACACCGACCTCCTACTTATCGCACTAAGGAATCTATCCGATACAATCCACACGACGACCTCCTTCCATACCTCCATAAGCAGACTAATGAAAGGTATCAAGTCCTCCCTTGACTCATACCGCGAGAGGGATGAGGTAGAAGCAATGGCGAAGAGGAGGATAGAAGAATGGGAAGAGGAGAGATTGAAGATTGGATTGACCCGTGGGCATGGCGGGACGTTCAAGGATAGGTTGGATAGGGAGTGTAGGGAGTTTGAGAGGGTTTTGGAGGGGTATGGGGAGAGGTTGATGGAATTACAAAAGGGTACAACAAGGATGGTGAGCGTTGCGTGAGGTGAAGCTACGGAACGATACTAGGACGTAGTGATACTGTCCCTACCCTGTTTTGTTTCTCAGAAAGATGAGAATAGAGCTTTAGAAAAGAACAGTGGAGAATGGGGAAAGGTATATACATGCTCTGCTCATAGGAATAACCGACACTTGATGATGATGATGATGATAATGACTAAACTGCACATGAATGATGAATGATTATGCTCTTATCTTTTCTTCCGCACATATATTCGATACTAGATACTATCCGAAGCATACCTGTACATAGGAATGAGTACCCGTATCTTTTGTATCGATGATGTCAATTTGTTTGCTGGAATCATGCGGTACTCCTACTCCCCTCGCATCCATCGGAAATGACCGAAGGGCATGTTAACTCTATGACGATAACGTTAGTTGGATGTTTAGCAATCACACGGAGCACACTTTATCGATCTCACATTAAATATCCTATGATCGAATCACTCACCCTTGTATCCCATACTTGCTTATCGTAACGATGTGTAAGCACTTTCCATAGAGGAAACAGTGTTCGATATCTCACAACGACACGTTCCTTTCTCAACACTGGACCAACAACACACGCTTGTTCATCGTCCCCGATTTCGGTAGATCAAGAGTTGCAGTAGGCGCTTCAGTCTGCTTTGTCTCGGAACCTCACAACTATCGCTGCTATCTATCTATGTCCGTGGCGTGCGCCTGATCAAACGTATTGTCTCATCATACTCGATACCTCTGTCAAACGATATCAACACCGACCATCGGCCGATCTCACAATGTCCCCATCAACCACCGCTCGACCGACCCTCAACCCCAATCCCTCCCTCCCATCCCATCTCCGACCTTCCTTATCCCTACCCCACAGCCGATCAGGCTCATCAACCCCCACACCAACACCGCACAACCAACAACACACCTACGTACCCTCATTCGACGACGTGGGACTGTCCGCCAACGGGATCGACGAGCGAGCTCTGTTCTCACAACACAATACCCCGATTTCCTCTCCTTTACCCCACTCTGCTCCTGGGGGAGAGGGTAATCCATTTGATGATGAGGAGGACCGGGGACAGGGAGGGGATATATCAGAGTGGAGGAAAGCAAGTCCGAAATGGTTATATCCCTTTATAATTGGTGTACCCCTCTGTATAGGGATGTCAATCGCGCCAAAAGCGGAATTGTTCGTCAATCTAGCTTGTCTTGCGCATCCTCCTTCAGCTACCAAGGATTCGACGAGCGTTCATGGTCTTCAATTGGGCGAAGCTACTTCGGGGCTCAACGTTTATGGCTTTTCAACGAATGTGTATAGTACCGATAAAGATAGAATACAACCATTCTTGCCATCCCCTATTCAACCTTCTACCAATATCTCATTAGACGATGGATATATCCTTTCGCCCGCGGATAAGTGGTTCTTGAAACTACAACATGATTTATACGAGTACAAACTACACCATTCGACTAATTCGACAAAGCCTGGACCGTCCGGTCGACCTGTGATTATCAACCCACCGGGACCGGAACCTTCTGAACCTTTACCTAGACCTGACGAGCCCTTACCCTCGCAAGATGGAGATGGGGATCAAGGTGAAAAGGACCCTTCGCCATCTAGAGACAAGGATGGAAGCGACAAGGAGGGGCACAGACAATATGAGGAGATCGATCCGAGATTGTGTAAGAAGGATGCGAAAGTGCAGGCTGCTGCTGCTAGGTTGACTATGTGTGAGTATGGCTCTACTTCTACCTTGGCGAATGATGGATGCTATGACTACTTGGTGGTTTGATTATCTGGACTTGAGAGTGTGGACGAGCGCTGATATCCTTCGTGGGATGGGTGATCAGTGATGACTCTCACTATGGGATTATTATCAGCCCTGACCACCGGGTTCTGGGGTCAAACATCCGATAAACTGGGTAGAACAAAGGTCATTGCCTTTGTCGAGATAGGTTTATTGTTGAAGTGGGTTGCATCATTCTTCAGTCTTGGCATTATATCTAAGCTCATGCTGACCATCATACTCCCTCCAGCGAAATATGCTTCATCGTCGTAGCCAACTTCCCTTACCTCGTCCCAGGAGGGTATCGAGCATTACTCTTTGGCCCGATAGTAGAGGGACTACTAGGAGGGTACAGTACGATATCAGCTACGCTCAACGCGTACGTATCGGACATTACGCCTGATGGGAGTCGAGTGACCATCTTCGCGAGGATCAGCGGGCTGTTCATGGCTGGGTTCGCACTTGGGCCGGTGTTGGGGAGTATGTTGATCACGTGGAGTGGTGATATGTGGGTATTGATTCTCTTGTCTGACACGCCCTCCCCTTTCCCCCATTAACTCTCACACGATGATATGCGAGCCAGTAAATTCTATTATGATTGTAAGTCGAGCTGACCTATGGGTGGTGATGATAGTATGACCCCATTCTACGTCAACGCGATAATCTACACCCTCTACATCCCATTAATCGTCTTCCTACTTCCCGAATCCCTATCCTCCGAAGCAAGAGCACAACTAGCGAAAAATGCCAAACTCGCCAAAGAAGAGGCATCGAAAAGAGATCAACTAGAAAGAGAATGGGAGAACGAGACCCCCTTCCTGCCCGATGGACAGGGGGAAGAAACCGATCCATTGTTATCTGGATGGTCGAGGCTATCAACCAACCAAGCATCGAAAACTCGGAAGCGGACAATAGGCAATTTCAAGCGATTCGCCAGGAAGTTGTTTGGTTTTTTACAACCTTTGAGCATTTTCATTCCTTCTAGGAAAGAGGGTGAGAGGCATAGGGATTGGAATTTGACGGTTGTGGGGGCGGGGCTGTTCTTTATGAGTATGGTGTTTGTGAGTTTTACATTCTCCTATCTTAGCACCACAATCGGCGGAGTATCTGAATTTTGCGAGCCTGCTCATTCGGGATATATAGAATGAGTTCGGAATTTAAGCTGACAGATGGATTGACTTGTAGGGAATAATGAGTATTAAGGCCCAGTTCACATTTTACGCGTATGGTTGGACTTCTGCTCAAGTGAGTGGGATAAGATCCTCCGGGGTTCTCCTTTGGAAATCAGCGATGGCTGACTCCTGAACTGGATGATAGCTTGGGCCATACATGTCGATCACTGCTTTCTCGAGGAGTTTCGTTCTCATCATTTTGGTACCAGGCAAGTCACCATCCCACACCTTGCAGAGGCTCTCATTCACACGAGGTATGTGCTGATGTCCTTACCCAAACAGTTGTAATGCACTACGTCAAACCTCGATTCCTCGCTGCCGAGGCGGAGACAGTCAACGCCGTATCACATCCAACAATAGCTGAAGAAGAAACAATCCAAGACCCCTCTTCCTCAGCCATAACCACCTCGTCCACTTCCGCATCTACCCCCAAACCACAACGATCAGCACACCTAGATCTACTGACCGTGCGAATCGCCCTAATTCTCGAAAGCATCCCATACCTCCTCTTAGCTCTCTCTCCCTCACCGATGGGATTCGTCCTCCTCTCTATCCTTCTTACTCTCGGAGGCCCCTCCAACCCAGCTGCAAACTCGCTTGCATTATCGTTGCTGAGCGACCCATCCCAATCTGGAAGGTTATTCGGGGCGCTAAGTGTCCTCCATGCGCTGGGGGCGAATTTGATCTCCCCATTGATGTTTGGGACGGTGTACGCTGCTACTGTCGGGACGTACGCTCCTACTATATTTGCGATCGCTGCTGGGTCGTTGATCCTCGCTCAGATCTGTATGGCTTTTGTCAAGTTGGATAGGAATAAGAGGGATGGTGTGGAGGAAGGGGAGGGAGGGGCAGGGGGAAGGGGGAGAAGTAGGAGGGTAAAGAGGGTTAGCAGCTCGAGTTTTGGCGTGAGGGGTGGAGCGGGTGGGTATGGTGCGGTGGATGAGGATGGGAATTGAGTGTTGGAGGATATCTGAGAATATAACGTAGGTGTGTTAGATGGGATGTGTTTGCATGGTTCAGTCGTCCGCGTGAATTGTAATTGAGGAGCGGGATCGTATAGATACTTTTGTTTTGCTTTGCTTTGTATTAATGGTCTATTGATATTGTATTTTGAATATGTAGTTTGTTGGTCATACACGGTTGATGTATGAGATGGAGATACGATCTGAATAATACCTATATACGTTGGTCGTTGGTGGTACAGTATGATAGCCGCAAATGAATACACAACTACAACATCTCAAGCATAATACGTATGATTACATCACTTCGCCTCAACCACATCCCCCCTCTCATCATACACATAAAACCCCCTCCCCCCCTTCCTCCCAACCCAACCAGCATCCACCATCCTCCCCAACAGCGTGGCTGGCCGATACTTGCTATCTCCCGTTTCAGTGTGTAGAACCCTCTGGATGTTCAAGCATGTATCTAGTCCTATGAGATCTGCGAGTTTCAGGGGGCCCATGGGATGGGACATGCCTAGTTGGAAGGTCTTGTCTATATCTTGGGGGGATGCTATGCCCTATCAATTCATTCAAAGAAAAGTCAGTATTGCTCTCTCAGTTTTCCTTTCCAACGCAGGTATTCTATCGCAGTCTGACAAGGGTCCAAGGCAGATGAGAGGTCTACATGGCGCACACAAACTCACCCTCTCCAACACCATGATAGCCTCGTTGATCATTGGCATAAGGATCGCGTTGGCTATGAACCCTGGTGAATCGGTTGAAGTGGTCACTTCTATTTAGGGAGCATGTCAGGATTAGAGAGGTGGTGTTGATACACACTGCAGAACAGAGGTGGGCTCGACTCACCTTTCTTACAAGCTTTACCGAACGCTTTGGCCCTTTCGATAGTTTGCTGGGAAGTTTGCAGTGCAGGTATGATCTCGACTAGCTTCCTAACTCCAGGGCAAATCAGTATCATCCCTTTGGACTACCGATCCTATGTGAAAGGAGGAATGACTCACATCACAGGAACAGGGTTGAAGTAGTGTATACTATGACGGTGGTATATTGATTAATCTGTTAGCATGAGGAATAGATACTATTTGTATAAAGTTGATGATGCGAATAGACTTTTGGTTTGGTGAACTAACCCTATCACCCTCTGCGAGCTCTCCTGGCTCTCCTCTTTACCCATCCCCGACCCAGCAGAAGCTGCAAGCTTGGTTATACTGATACTACTAGTATTGCTACCCAATATCGTCGAGGGGGTTAATGCGTTACCTAGTCGTTTGAATAGACCTAATTTCAGAGCTGGTATTTCAGGTATAGCCTAGGCAAATAAGTTTCAGTCAGTGTTTGTGAAGTTGAGAACTGGCTCATAACTCACCTCAATGACCAAATCAACATCATCCCTTATACTCCCCTCACCACCTCCTTCAGAACCGTCCCCCTGACTCGTACTGAACCTCGATAATGCCTCGTCTGCCTGTTCACTTGTCAATCGCGATTTCGACACGTCCCTTGATATTAGCGATTTGTACTTGTCCGTCGCTGATGATAGAACGGAGGAGGAGGGGTCGTATATCGTTATTGGTATTTTGGCGTGGACGGCTGATACGTAGCTATATACATACTATAGTATTAGTACAAAACTTTCATGAAACCCAGATGAGGAGTTTTGCGGGTTCCGCCAAGAGCTGTCACCCACGCTATGCCCAGACCCATTTGGCCTGCTCCTATAATAGCTGCTTTTCGAATCGATTGAAGGGTCATGGTGCGTAGGTGGTGGGGAGTACTGTGGTGTGTGAGTGTCAGTCTCTAGTCTATGTCTACGAGTAGTGAGTCTTGATTGTGATGGATATCACCTGAACAGTGAAAGGTGTTTACATATACTCTCTCTTCACCATCAATGATCTCAATCGAGCACATGTGAGCTGGATCAACCGGTTACAACCATCTCACCTTTCTAACCGGATCGACAGATTACATTATATTCAGGGTGATAATGATAGTATTACGTACTACACATCACATCACCCAAGAGTCTGGAATGTGTATTTATATTTTCCATGTGTGACCCTAAAAACAGACGCGCCTTTTCTATGACAGATTATGTGTCAACACAGCATACAGCATACCGTAGTATGGGGATCATGACATTACGACACTGGTGAAAACAGGTGAAAGGGGTATCCCCGCAGTGATCGATGCATGCATTCGCAAGGGTGTGTACAGCATAGCTAGTCAAGATACTCACCTCACTGTGTCATTCATCTTGTAGTCGAGTCAGTCAAGTGGATTATAGTCAAAGGAGGTAACCACTCACCTCACTCAACCTTTCAACGTCATTCCATCATCACTACTACTCTGCACGTTCATTTTACACTGGTGGAAGTAATTCCGAAACAACATCACATCACTACTTATATCTATATACATACCCCCATCCATCCGACGATACCAAGCCAACTTTATCTCAAGGTGTCCGAATAGAAGATAGAAGAAAGTAGCCAAGTGCAATCAACCGTATACGGAACTAGACAAACAATAGACGTTGCACTGCATCTGCATCTGCTTCCTCAGTCTGAGACTGCGTCGAACGAAGAAGAAGGAAGTCCGTGCATCGGTATCCGTACCCGTATACCTATACCTATACCTATACCTACCGAATCAAAGGGGATACGAAGCGATATCGACCGAACACGATACCAACATAAAACAACGTCGAAGAGAAGGCTCATCTACCGTAGACACAGGAGACATCACAACATAGTCATATCTCATAGCAAGACAATATAGAAGGTGCTGTTCTCTTCTTCCAACCCATCGCACGATGTCCTCCTCAATAACATCCTCAGCAACATCCTCCATCTCCGCCTCAGCATCCGCCGCAAGTGGGTTGATAGATAAATCGCGTAATCCTAATTTCAAGATCGTAGGTATATGTCTAGCAGTGGGATCGGGTCTGCTCATCGGATCGAGTTTCGTGATTAAGAAGAAAGGGTTGTTGAACTCTACGAAGAAGTATGGGAATGTTGCGGGGGAGGGACATGGGTATTTGAAGTCTTGGTTGTGGTGGGCTGGGATGATTACTATGATTGTGGGGGAGATATGTAATTTTGTGGCTTAGTGAGTTTACTTCTTTGGTGGTATGGAACGTGAGTCGTGGGGGATAGGGGAAGGCCAAACAGGCGAGAGGAGGGAGTAGTATAGGATTGTAGGGACAAACGTAGGAGATTGACCAGACAGCTGAATATCAGATAATCACGGAGCTGACTGCTTCTGACCTTCGATATAGCGCCTTCACTGAAGCCATCTTGGTCACACCTATGGGAGCTTTGTCAGTAGTGGTAGCAGCCATCCTATCGCATTTCCTGCTAAAAGAGAAATTAACTTTCTTCGTAAGCTCACTCCATTGTCCTCCCTCGAGATTATGACGACCCACATCCTCCGTCCCCCCAAATAGCTATTCTGTTCTTAATCGAACTGACATACCCAATTCTTCGTAGGGCTGGATAGGCTGCACCCTCTGCATAATGGGCGCCGTCATCCTCGCCCTCAACGCACCCGAAGAACAATCCGTAACGACCATCAACGAATTCAAGAAGCTCTTCCTATCTGTCGGATTCCTCGTATGGGCTAGTTTACTCATTGCAGGAAGTTTGGTGACCATCTTCTTTGTCGCTCCGAGGTGGGGCAAGAAGAGCATGTTGCCTTATATTAGTATATGCAGTTTGATAGGTGGGATTAGCGTTAGTTGTACGCAGGGATTGGGGGCTAGTATCGTTACGAGTATACAGGGGTGAGTAGTTGCGGTGAAGTACAAGATACTGATATGAGAGTTTCTTTTACTGATATTCGGTTCGTTTTCTTAGCAACAACCAGGTGAAGAATTGGTTCTTCTGGTTTTTATTCGTATTTGTCGTGATCACGCTTTTGACCGAGTAAGCTACATTGCCTTTGAGAAAACACGAAGAATGTCAGCTTACCCTGCTCATACACAGAATCAATTACCTTAATAAAGCGCTCGAGCTATTCAAGTGAGCTTTTCCTTTCTCGTCCAGACTGCTAATTCGTATATGCTAATCTCCCATCACAGCACCTCAATGGTCGTTCCCGTCTACTTCTGCTTCTTCTCCTCCGCAACGCTCATAACCTCTTTCATCCTATATCAAGGCCTCAAAGCATCCGCCGTAACACTTATAACCATGGTCCTAGGATTCCTGGTCACCTGCTTGGGAATCACTTTATTGCAATTATCCAAAGTCGATCCTGAAACCCTAGATACCAAGCTAGATAGGAAATCTACTATACTGATGCAAGCTGCCAAACATCAGACTGAAGATGCCGAGAAGGGAGAGCTCACGTCGGCTGAGGACCCAGGGATGGACGCTCTTCGAGGAGGGTTTGGGGCGGTCGGATCGATCATTAGGGCTAGGAGCGTTAGTAGGAGGATGTCGACTTCTTCGTCTGGTACTGGGTTGGGAGGTGGGAAGGGGATGTATGGGTATAGTACGGGGAATTTGAGTACGCATGGATTGGGGCATTTGGAGAGATTCCAATGTGAGTGAGGCATTTATCCTGCCGATTGTTGTGGTTCCATGACTCGACGGGGGGCTTCCGTCGTTGGATAGGAATTTGGTCTGTCTTCGCGATGTTATGCTGATACCTGTCGCGGTCGCAGTGTCCGATAATCCTATGCCCGCCGATGCGATGGACCAAATCTCTCTGCACTCTGCCAAGTCGCCCTCGGCCCTATCTCCTTCAGGGGGTTTCCCGCACCATCATAATCAATACTTTCCCTCGCCCCAAAGGTCAAAATCACAATTGAAGGCAAGTCAAAATCCCTTTGAATACATCCCCTTGGATATTATTACAAGCCCAAATATCAAATTCAATTCGAATTCTTACAAAGTTCTGAACTCACCTTTACGAAGAGTATCAAATTCAATTGCAACTCTATCAACGTTGAACACCTCTATTTCTACTTCTGAAAAAGCACAAGCTAATGACCAAATCCTTTTTTCACCTTTATCAAAACAGTTCGAAGAAGCCGATGTAGTGCATCAATATCACTATGGCTCTCAGCCCGACGACGCTGCCGTACACAGTTATCGACCTCACCCCCCACCCCACTCTCAAGGAAGTATACCACCCCCTTCTCCTTCCGCTTCTGCTTCGGGTATGCCCACGATGGGAAATCGACAACCTTCCAGCGGATCTGTATACCCGGTCATAGAGGAAGCTGACGAAGAGGACATCTCCTCGAAGGAAAAAGAAAAGGCTTCTTCTTCAAGGGTATACACCAATCCAGTCATAGTGAGGGATCAAGCGTACTTGCCAAACTCCAATTCAGATTATTTGGACCCCTACACCCATCCTCAACCTGCCGATCTGCCCACACCGCAGAAGCTCAACCCTGGACATAGGGGTTTCAGCGGCCTATTCCATTTCCCCTCTGGTCCTGATCTATCTCTGGGAAGTCATGGTAGAAGATCCAAATCGAAAGATCGATCTGAGAAGTTCCCTTCGACGAAAAAGGGTGAGAAAGATGAACTGGACAAACAGGAGAGAACGGCGCTAGTACCCTCGACAAGCTATGATGATGAGATAACGTATGAGAGTGATGATGATCTGGATGGAGATGGGAGGACGACGACGGAGAATGCCCATGAGGCTGAAGCTCAGATAGGCGTTGGACACCGTGTGAACCTTAGTACATCCACGTCCACGACGGCGACGAGTGATGCCTTGCCTGCGTCGTCTAGGACTACGACTACGTTTGGGACTAATCCTGGTGATAGGTCTAGGGAGAGTAGCAGTGGGTCTGGGAGTGGACCGATGGGTCCGAGGGCTTTGCCTTCGAAGGGTAGGAAAGACCCACCTGGATTTGCGGGACCGAGGTATGGATTGTAAAGATTTGTTAATAGGTGTGATATGGACTTTTAAATGTGTTTGATTGGTCTTGTGTTTATTGGAATTGAATTGGATATTGGATTAGAAGTGAACCTACTCATATACATGAAGGAGACGGGATTGATATATATAGTTGTATTGATTGGATTTGGTTTCTTATTAGGATGGAATGGATCGCATAAATGTAAAGTCTGAAATGGATTGAGGTGTAGAAGTACATTTCTATCTGTGACATCCGTCCGATACCAGTATTTGATAGCAAAGTAGCACATAGCTTCTATCTATGAGGTTCGTATAGAGTAAAGTTAATCCGGAGTCATCTTTGGATTGACAGACGGTCTTTCCGCCTGACATGGTCATCCAGACTGACCTGACCTGATCAGACAACCCAATACCCAATCGTAAACCTGGTAAAGCACAATCACTCTCTTGTAGCGGTACCGCCCTACGCTCTACTCGGTATACCCAAACAACCCGAAATCCTCAATCCTCAGACTCTTCACACAATCCCCAAAGAACCACCTCTCAACCCTCTCCTTCTCCTGCACGCCCAATCCCCCCTCAGCAGATAAATTAACATTAACGCTCAAAACCAGATCCGCCTTTTTCCTCTTTCCCGTCTGCTGGTCTTCAAGCCATATCCTCCATAGAGCGACGCCTATCCAAACTTCGTCTGGTATATCCCCCTCGTGCCCCTCTCGAGGCGCTCCAGAGGGATTATGCGAGAATTTGTGAATGCGCTGTGTACCCCCTAATACTATTGGAGTGGGGGTGCTTGCCTCGCCTTCGGGAGTGGGGTGGGAGGCGATTGGGTGGGAAGGGGCGGGGGTGAGGATTGTGGAGTGGAGGGAGGCGTTGTCATGAGATATCGAGGAGAAGTGGAATCTGCGTGATGTGAGAAGAAGTGTGATTAACACTTGTCAATATGTGTATCCCAAGGTGGATAGGATAGGTTGAAATTGGCTATAATTATATGTTTAGGAAGTGGGAAATGAAGGGAAGTAACAGGTGCGATGACCGGGAAAGAAAGAGAAAGACGAAGAGCAGTACCCACTTGACCGCGTCCCATAGATCCGTACTTGCCAATCCATCTTCCACCATCCCTAGCACTTCGAGGACGATGGCAGTGTCCGATGTGGAGGATAGGAAGACCTCCTGGTTATCTGGGATCTGACGTAGGTCGCTGAAGTCGGAATGAACAATATCAGCTTTATCAGCGATGAAGTATTGGACATGTATATAGATGAGAAGTAGAGAGGTAGATGGTGCTGGGAGTTATAGCTTTGACTACTCACCTCGCATCGAGGTAGTCTGAGGGTAAGTTCAGCGAGATGGCTCCTCCGAAGAGTGCCCGGGGTGATAGGGTACTGGTCATTCTGTCTTTATAGTTGTCTCCTGTTCTCTGTCTTTGGCGAGTGTACTATACAGTAGTGGATGGAATGGACAATGAAAGAGATACGAGACTCCGATATATTCGACTCGGTCTTAGCTTACTCGTATGCAAAATGTTGATGCGTAATCGCAATAGTACTAATGACATTATGCCACGTGGTGAGTGGGTAGGTAGGTGCCTGTCCTTGGCCTTGAGAGGTACCGGCCGTTAAGCGGCAATCTCGCGAAGATATCAGCAACGCGTAGTGTCACTGTCAATGTCGCAAGTCAATATCAATAATCCCCATATACTTGCATACTTGTATTGAGTCAGTCCTGGAGAGTCATCAGATCACCGAAGCATCTTCACAATGTCCTCAGCCCACTCCCCCGTTCTTCCATTGGATATCCGGCTCCGCACCCTCGAGTCCCAATTATTCGGTGTTCCTCCCTCCATTCTCGACCAGCAACAATACTCCAAGGGTAACGGTGAAGGGTCTACATCCAACTCGACTACAAAATCCGCTACCAGGCAGATACAGGAGGCTGAAGAGGTGTTCGAGAGGTTGTGTAGTGAGAGCGAGGGTATAAAGCGTTTATTGGAGGGGTGTGAGTGATCCATTTAACTGTATCTTTCCTCTTACTGCTCCGAAGAAAAGGAAGACGAATTGATGAGAATGGCGCATAGATGACCAGTACCTTCCCCTACTTAATCCACCTTCCTCGTCGACTTTGACCGGAGAGAATGATGGGAGTGAACAGAGGGTATCGGAGTCAGATTTATTACCTGAAAATATCAAATTGACGATGGTGCTGGAGTCGTATCGTGATATCAAAGGTGCAGAGAGGGATTTGAGGGAGATTGATTTGCTCAGGGAGAGGGATGTACAAGGAAGTGGATCTTTGGAGGGTGAGTGTCACTTCCTCACGTACCAAGTATCGACAAAATGAAGCGGGTCCCCTACTGTATTGTATTGTACTAATCCATCAGATGTCATTGATTTAAATTAGAATTACTTCCCCTAAAACCCAATCTTGTGGACTCGATCAAACAGACTCAAAGTACCAGCCACGAAATATCAAGTATCAAACGAGATTTGAATGGTGTTCTAAATAGGTATAACGAGTTTGTAAGTTCATTCTGCCTTTGCCTTGTCATCAGAGTAAAGCAGGATCCTTTACACCTTGGACGGACGATCGTTAATCTTCACTATGCTGCACAGACATCAACCACTTCCGACCTATTCATCGACCTGCACCATCAACTGCAGTACCTCGAAGATAGGATATACAAGTTGGAAAGGAAGAAGAAGAAGGAGATTGAGGGGAGGTATTAGTTGAAGCGGAGACTCGTAAATTGATTTATCAATTGTTGTAATATTCAAAATACAGTATGAAGGATGAGTTGTACCATATACCCTCTCTCACCGCTTTACCCACACGCCCATACGGTCAAGGTGTACATCTATCTACTCGACACAGCATGGCACATCCCCTCACACCTCGTTCTTCAGCTCCACAGATCCAGACAGGTTGAACAACTTCAATGCATTTCCGTGTTGCGTGAGTATAATGCTGTTTACCATTGAGCCAGAACCAAGAACTATAAGATCACCAGAATATACCAAAGCCAGAGAAAATATGACAAAAATCGATTTCAATTGGAAGCGACAAACAGGAACAAAACAAAGCAAAACTGAACTAGATATCATTCACATATGTCCCTCCTTCCCCTTCCATGAAAGCAAACACGATAATCGTACAAACATGATATTGTGATTTTCCGAGCCGACAAGAACATAAAAATATCAGATCTTTTCTTCTTTCCTTCCGATTACCTTCTAACTTATCCACCAAAAGCACCATTCATCAAAGACAGCGCGTGAGTGATCAACTTTGAATCGATCTTGGTAGCTTTCTCCAAAGAAGCCATGACCGTTGAGAAGCCTCCGAGTTGTTTGAGATACTGTAGAACCAGGGACTTCAGCACTTCTATCACTCATCTAGATGATAAGTAACCACTCACCAAAGTAGACAGAGCATTCTCACACCTCCCCGTCAAACTCTCAATAATCAACATCAACTCATCATCGTTCATATCCTCTCTAATCGTCGGACCAAGACTCAAGTTGGGAACAGGCAAGGTGAGCACGCCTGAATTGGCAGTACCTCGTTTCGATACCGTAGAAGTACCAGCCATACCGCCAAGTTCTTTTGCATGTTGGAGCGGAGATCCAGGAGGAGACAAACTCGACACGTCCGAGTGTCCCGATCCCAGTCCCATTGATCCAGAGGCAGAACCAAGATTACATATCGCCTCTAATCTCAGCGTGATTAACGACAGGTCTTTGACTTGTTCCAAGTCGATCATGCGCTGTTCGGTCTTTCGAGCGTCGTTTACTTCCACTTCTGCTCGGAGGTCGTTGGACATTTCCAATCTGCCAGAGAGGGTCTTGGGGTAAAGGAGGTGTAGTTTCTCGGGTACTAGATTATCAACAAAGAATATCAGCTTTGCTCGACCCAAGTTGACTTCGATTCTTCCTTTGACATGATGCCCTCAACTCCCTCTTTTGCATCGTTAAACTCAGCTCCTTCCTCCACAAACACCATCGCAAAGCCAAAGCCCTCGCACAAAGCAGTGTCATGAAAAGATAGCAAAAAATATTCGATGAAGGAACGCTAAACTCACCCTCCAAACCTTTCAACTTCCTCTCCCCCATATCCTTGATATCCAGCCCAATCCTCCTCAACTCCAAGATCTCCCTCTTAATATCCCCCTGCAACTCATTCAACGCCTCTTCATCGTTAGTCTCCAAATACTCCCTAACAGCCGTGATCTCATTGATAACGTCTCCAGAAGCCATCAGCTGCCCACCGTCCGCAGAGGCATTAATCCTCGCCGCACGATTAACCATCGGGCCGTAGTAGTCCATTCGTCTCGTAATGGGATCACGTTCACATTCGGGTGATCCCCAATGTACTCCCATTCTTACTCTCAGACCTCTCTGTATAAGAGACCCGTTGGAATCGTAGACTACTTTCCCATCGTTGGCTTCCAGTAGTTCTCGAGGCCATTCTTGGGATAGTAGGCCGATCTGACAGTTGAAACACCATAGTAATGCCGCAGTAACAGATTGGAAGGAGACCATAAATGAATCTCCTTCGGTTTTTACCTCGTACCCTCCATCTAACCTTAACTGCCTTCTCATGAAATTATGGTGAATCTTGATAGAAGTCGGCATACCAGGGTTGGTCTCCCACAGATGAGTCGAGTTAACAATATCCGTGAAAACGATAGCAATCTGTCCAGTGGGAGGTTCAATCTCTCTCTGTAATCTGTTGAGTGTCCTATCTCCCACTTCCTCTCTTCGTCGCGTGATGGGTCGTTTGGCAACTGCGTTGGAATTTGCACTTTGAGATACCCAGTTCCCATCGGTCTCTCCTGCAGAGGCATCGGCAGCTCCTGAAGGGAGGTTCGATCCGGGCATTCCTCGTGGTCTATGTCCACTCTGTCCGAAGAAGAGGTCCGAGATGTTCACAACCATTACCATGACACTTCCATCTGCTCCATAGGAGATGGCGAAATCTCTCAATTTCTGAGCAGCCATCATCGGATCGTCTTTCTCCGTCCGGGCAATATCCACAGCTGTCTGATAAGAGCATCGGGACCATAACGCGTTATTACCAATGATGACAAATTCATCTTGCTCCGTCAATGGTCGAGTTCGAATCTCAGGCGAAGTGTTGATAGCCGGGAAATTATGGTAGAACCCAAATGCTCTCGAGATGCTTATATCCTTATCATCATTGACGAAACCCTTGGTGGATACCCATGCTTCTGCTCGTCTGATTCGGGCAGTCTCCTCTCGGTCCGTCGGATCATGTTTCTTGGAAAGCAATTCGGCTTCTCCCTTCCGCGACACGACAACCAAAATGTCACCGACATTTCCTACGTGGAGGGTTTTGCCAGATAGGTAGACGACCGCACCTGATGAACCAGTTCGATAGAGCGATCCGACGGCAGGCGCCCACCCACGGAACATGTCGTCGATACTCGCCATACTTTGAGCGGAACCCTTTCGGGTCTGTCCAGAGGCGAAGCAACTTTCGAACAATCTTCTGTTGACATACAAAAACGTCTTCCGTAACGCATCACCTAGATCTTCCTCTTTCGCTAATTTGCCCAAATGGTGGACCAACTGGCCGGCAAACAAATCTTGAAGCATTTTCGGGAATCTACCACCATGGAAACTCAGATTGGTTCCGCCGAACATCCCAAAAAGACATTCATCGCCTTTACCCCGGAAGTTGGGCACAACCAAATCAAACATCGCGAGATGTTCGTTGGTACCTAGCATATCGGAGATTCCATACGCCATGTTGTTGATATCGCTGAAAGACGTTCTCACTCGCTTCTGGTCACTTTCGTCCGGTAAAGATGGGATACGTAGCGTAACATCCATCAGACCGAGAACTCGAAGTTGCGTGAGAGCAGTAAAGTCGGAGAGTTCTTTTCGGAAACTCGACGCATGATTCATCTCCTGCGCTGAGGTAGGTTTGATTTCCAGCCGTTTGTTTCCTGATAAATTGAGGTATCGTAACGCTGTATTCCAGTTCCTACAAATCAAGTAAGATTAGTTACTACCGACTATATGAGTGATCCAAACTCGACCTACCAGTTCCAATCATAAGGCCAATTCGCAATATTATACTTCAAAACGTTACTCCCCACATCAAGGTGCTGTAAAGACTTGATCGCACCCAACTCCGAAGGGAGAGTCTGCAGTTTATTCCCATTCAAATGCAATGTCTTTAGACTAACCAATTTCTCCAGATCTTCAGCCGGGAGACTAGTCAATTTGTTTCCAGAAAGGTACAATGACTCTAATTTACTACAGTGGCCAATCGTATCCGGGGGTATCTCGTAGATATCGTTGAAACTGAGATTGACCGTTTTGATGTATGGTAGAGAAGCTACATAGTGGAAGATCTCGTCTGTGATTCTGTTATCTCCCAGATATAGGTGTCTCGCACTCATAGCGATCGGTAATGGTCCGCCCGAAGTTTGTGGAAGCTCAGAGGCAGGTAATCCAGTGACAGCTTCCCAATCTTCAGGTAGAGGTTCAAACCCTTCTAACAAGTTGGAACTGCAATTCAACGTTTCTAAAGATCCACATCCCCATAATTCCGATCGAAGATTTTTCAGGTTGTTGTTGTGAAGATTCAAGATTCGAAGCTTTTGTAATTTGCCTAGACCAATGGGTAAATCATTCAACATGTTATCGGTACATGAGAATACTTCGAGGTTCTTCAGTCGGTCAAGTGTAGAAGGTAGACGGGTGAATTGATTGAAGTTCAAATTCAACTTGACAAGATTGATCAATCCGCTGAAAGCTTCATCGGCGAGTGTCGAGATTTTACCATGCGACAAATCGAGGTTGGTCAGGTTGTAAGTGACCATGGCCATATTGGGTTGAGGAGCGAGCGTGAATCGCGTAATCGAGTTATGAGGTACACTGAACTGGCGGACATTTGCTCCGATCTGAGCATCAAGAGTGACAATGTTGTTGTAATCCGCTTGAAGAGTCGCCAGATTTGGTAAAGCATATACCGCAGTCAAATCGGTAAGCTTGTTTCTCCTGACATCCAGAATCCGCAGGTTGAGCAAAGTACTAAAAGAAGGCGGGAAGCTGGTCAACTCATTACTGAAAAGCGCGAGTCGTTCGAGCGACTTCAGATCGGACATCTTCGAAGGTAATTCGGTGATATTGTTGAACGACAGATCCAAGTCGACCAAATTCGACATCTCGCAAACTACCGATGGGAAGGTCTCGAATTTATTATTGGAGATATTGAGGTATTTGAGAGCTTTCATTTGGGCGAAGTAGCTTGGCATCGAAGTAAGCTTGTTGTTCTGCACTTTGAGGGATACAAGGGTTTCGACTTCGTTCAACGGCACAGATTCCAACTCGGAAATTCGATTACAAGAAACATCCAGTCTTGCCAAAGTCGTACTCGCTCGAATGTTGTTGGGTACCCTCTTCAGCGCCATGTTGGACATTCTCAGCTCCTTCAGACCGGTACAGGCTTGGATGAAATCCAAGGGAATATCCGTCATGGGGTTCGCCGATACGTTGAGGATGATGATATTATGCGCGTGAAGATGCAGGAAGATGGGGATTGTTTGGAGATCTCGTCTAGCAACGTCGATAAATTCGAAGGAGTCGTACGAACTTTCTTCCTCGGGATTCATGATGGGCAAGGCTGGCGTCTGATAGATGAATCGACAAAGGATACCCATATCATCTTTACCAATTTCTTCGGGATGTTCAGCTTCAGTATAACCAGCCTGCAGCAGTCGTCGATGCTGAATGGCGATAGGCTTCTCGGAGGGGAGCAGCAAACGATCTATCCGATCATAGTGAGCCAGAGGTAATTATCAAAATCAAGCACCATGACCCACCTTGACCTCTCTCCCGCAGGTACAACTTCATACTCGTCGTGATCTTCTTCCCTGGTGGAGCCTCATTCTGACCAGATAACATACTGATGAACTCTGCAGTGGAAGTGGTGATCGGTAGGTGGTGCACAGTGTATGAGCCGTCGGAACGATAGATACGTATCCAGTGCTAACGAATGATGAGGAAATCAGTATATGAACGTGGTAGAAAGGGGGAGGGAGACGCACCACAGCAGCAGCAGCATGCACACTACCACTCGTACCAGGTCTACCATCCTTTGATTTCGCAGCAGTCGATGGTCGTCCACTAGCGGTCTTACCTCGTTTCCCACCTTGTCCCGTACTTGGTCTTCCACTTGAGGTCCTGGATTTAGACCCTGATTGAGATGATTTGAATCCGAACGGAGGTGGTTTCTTCGCTCCGGTAGGTGATAGCGTAGGCGATCTAGGTCCACTCGAAGTCGTACTGGGACTTCGGAGGTTTTCCACGCCACCCGACGATCTGCCATTGGCAGTAGCAGTGACGTTGGAAGTATCACCTTCCCACTGATCATTACCCTCTGATTCGGACGAGCTTGACTGTCCGTCAGATTCCTCTTCATCGCCTTCTACACCCCACGATTCAGGTGCGGCCCAAGCAGCAGCGGAAGTTGCCATGTGGGACGGCAAGGCAGATATCGAAGCTGTCATCTCGGCTGTGGTGCTTTCAGAGGGTTTACGTGATTCCGGGATCGCTCCAGCGGGACCATCGTCAGATATCGGCGGTAGGGATCTGGCAGAACCGAAAGGATCGTTGAATACAGTATGACTTGATGATCCCCCAGCTGCCCAAGAAGGAGCGATGGGATTTTGCCATGCGGACCCTTCGACAGGTTCACTGTTATCTGAATCGATCGATCCCATCTTCATATTTCGTAGTTGAGATGGTCTTCTGGGTTGAGTTGTGGGAGGTAAAGCATGTCTTGGAGAGAGTGTATGCGGTGAAGGTGGAGTAGCGGGTTTGTTGGCGTCCAACGACCCAACTGAGCTTCCAGTGGAGAAGGGATTTCTCACAAACGGGCCTGATACCCTTTCTGCTTCACCGACCACATTCCTACCAGTTGGAGGAGGTTGGCCAGAGGAACCATTAGACCCGCTGGATTCGCCGCCGCTGACGGTAGTAGCGAAACTACTTGTTTGGGCAAGGGCATCTTCCATCGACATCGATCCAGCATTGGAATCGGTCGTGGCTGTCGTACCGGAATTATGCGTGGTAGTCGGAGGTCGAGCAAAAGTAGGTTGTACACCCGATTTGGTAGGATCGACGATACCTTCCATATCGTCAAGGTTCATATCGAGATGGAAGGGTGTTTCAGCAATTTCCTGCAATGGTGAGATGGCCCCTTCGGATATATAGTTTGATCCTTGACGGAAGTTCCGGCCATAAGAGTCTGAGGGACCTCGATCACCAGGTGATAACCCACCATAATTGGCGCTGATCATAGATGTTATAGAAGGTGAATTAGATATCCTCGAGCTTGTTGATCCTGCAGAACCTCTGTTTATAGTTTCAGGAGGTTGGAAATCCGGTACAGTGCCTGTGTGAGTGGTGTGTATTGTCAGCAAATCTCAATTATTAAGTGTAGATTGTGACCAGCTTACCGAGAGATATGCTAGGACCGGTCCGTCTTTTCAATAATCCACCCAAGAAACCCTTCTTCTTCTCATTCCCTTGACCACCTGAACCGCTAGTGGAACTAGCAGTACTTCCGAATCTCCCAACTCTGGTAGTCCCATGTGATTTATTCGATTGGGAAGATGAAGACTGATTGGTCGCCGTGTCGAATTTAGGTGAATTATCTCTATTCGATCTCTGGTTCGCCGAGAGAGTCTGTAAACTATCATTCGAGCTCGTTCGCTGTCTTGATCCACCCTCAATGATACTACTTCCAGAAGATGCCAAAGGGGTCTGTTGCAGTATCTGGGTAGATATGGAAGTATGTGACGTGTTTCTGGAACTTGGTCCCATCTCGTTGGGAACCTCTACAGGGGTTGTAGGTTGTCTTCTGATTTTAGGTAAGGAAGGTACCGAGGAGAAATGGTTCAACACATTTGATGCTTTTCTAGAGGAAGAGTCCTTCTCGCGTAGGGTCGCAGCTGGTCCTCTGCCGCTTGTTGAACGTTCGATCTCTGGAGGAGGTAATTGAGGGATAGCGGTGGTAGAGGAAGAAGCGGACGAAGGTGAACTATCGTCCATCAACCATGGCGCTATATTCGGTGCAGCCTGGGAGGTAGATGGATTCACACTTGTACTTCCATGTCTTCCTTGGTTGTTCGCGTTGGCATCCGGATCAAGTATATCGTCCATACCACCTTCGAAACCTTCACCAAACGTGTTTCCTCCCCCACCGGCAAACGAACCCATGACGACACCAGGGTATGTCTGAGATGTCTGGGTGTTCCGTGATGGATGAGGTAACATGAATGGAGGTTCTTCTCCCAGTCTCTTAGCCAGGGGTGATACCTTTCCGAGGTTCCTAGATGGAAGGGGTGGATCCAATATACTATCCCTCCTACCATCCTCATCATCTTCCAGATCTTCGAATTCCCCGTCCTCATCTTCTCCCTGTATTACGACAGTTTCAGTACCGATATTAGGCGAGGCGGCAGGCGAAGACGAAAATACATTCTGCTCTTTGAGTGTCCTCGATCGTCTCTTCTCGGAATCTTCCATCCTCGCACTTGAGCTTCCATTCCTAGCTCGGGGGGAATGTTTCTTACTCTGTCCAACAGAGGATGAAGGTCTAGGTGTAGATGACTGAGATGACTTTATACGCGATAGCTCATTGATAGACGGATCGTCTAAATGCCTTCGTTTCTTTTCGGGTGAATCGTGTGGATGGGGGTTGGATGGGTCATAGTCGATCTGTGAGTCTTGGCTGTGACGATGCTTAGATGTAGAGATGGGTTGACCCAGTTGAGCGGAATAGGTTGATGCGGGAGATTCGTGGATGACAGGGTTGGGATTGGGGTTAGACATGGTGCTGGAATCTAGTTCATTATTGTTTGTTTGTGGTTGAGGTTGATTGGGAGTGGGATTTGATAATGTTTGTCTACGGAAGATTGCCATTGATCATATGGCACAAGTGGGTGAGTGGATGGGTAGGGTAGTAACCAATCGTGCGTCTTGCGCGGTGAGTAGTACGCCGTGCCCCCTTCCGTTTTGGTGATATCTGATGGGTGTTTCTGTTTCTGTTTCTGTTTTGAAAAAGAGCGTGTAACGTGGAGTAACAGGTTGATCTCTACGTGTTTGTCGGGTGTTATATGTGTGTTACGCCGTATGCTGGATGATGAACTACTGATGGTGTGGATGGTGATAGCAGTGACAATGATGATAATGATAATGTACAGATGGGTAGGATCTCCTGCAGAGTGAGCAGTAGTAAGTAGTATATTAGATAGGGACGAGTTTAATGGGGTGTGAGTGTGTGATATGTGAGTGTGTGATATGTGAGTGTGTGATGTGTGATCGGCAAATCCAGTAATAGACGATAGATGGCACTCACCCACTCACCCATCAATTTGATCCCGTCGTCGTTGTCCTTAATTCGCGTCTATCCTGAGCATTTTAAAGAGATGAAAAAGAGTGAGGTAATAATTTCAATTCCAATTTCTATTTCTTGTTCTGATCGACATGACATGATCGCCCTTTCACTCTCGAGAGATCAAAAGGTACGGGGTGCAGATCATGTACGAATTTGATGCATGCATAGCGCGAGTAGTCCAGCCCCAGACTGAGATCTGTCAGAATATATATGACCATTACCCAATAAGTACGATCTTGCTATATAGAGTGAGTTGGTCATAGTTTGCACCAATTCAGGGTCCAATAGGTGTGTGTGTGTGTGTTTCGATGGGGTTGTAACCAGGTACAGATTGCGTGGCGTTTGTCCATTTTCACTTTACTTTATACTTTTTTTCACTCTCTTTGCTCTGCTCGATGAACAAACCGAGGTACACTTCGGTGATTGGTATGGTATATATAGAGTAGTGATACAGTATGCTCTAGTAGGTATAGTGCATAGTCGAGAACGCAAGGAAGACATGTGCACAATCGCACGTTGCTTGAAATTATTATCCTCAAAAACGATCGACAATCCTTGGAATGCATGGTTATGAATGTACTTGAACTACTGCACTTCATCATATATCAACCTCAATACCCAACTCAGCCAATCTATCCTCCCCAATCTTCCCATTGTTAAGTTTATCGTTCCGTTCAATCTGCGATAATATATAATCCAACGAAAAGTTATTCTGATCGCTCCTACAATCACCAAAAACAGATCACATTAGCAAATCAATTTTGTCGACCGGAGTATACATAATCTCAGATCCGTAAACATAAAGGGAAGTGATGATGCCAAACTCACAATTTCGCCACACTCCCCTCCAAATCCATCAACCCCCTAATCAATCCCCTAACTGTCCCTCCCAACTCCCCTTTATTCTCCTTAACGTACTTCCCATGACTAGTGAGGATAGTCGAGATCCAAAGCAAGTCATACTCCACGTGCGGTCCCCTCTCCAGATGTCTAGCCACAAACCCAAGGAAGGGGATAATGTATATCTGGGGTAATTGCCTTGCCAGAAGCTTGATAGACGAGGGACTGATTTTCTCATATACCACGTTAATCAGATTATGTTCGTTAAGCCTCAACGCCATGATCAGCGCTATGAGGTATTCCTCCTCCTGTAATTGCTTGAGGATGTTTTCCGGGGTGAGGTCGAGCGACAAGTCGAGGGGATCAAAGTTCCGTAGATCATCTAAAGTGTAGATCAATAATCCCTCTGTGGAACAGGCAGCGAATGATCGTCCAGTCGTAGAGAATCTACAACAATTCGTCTTGACCTCCCTTCTATATTTCCTCTTTGACATGTCCCCCTTGGATGCTCCAGGAAGAGTCTTGTCCAACCTATCTTCCAAATCTGAATTATCTCCTTCCTGATCTATCGAATCGATCGGTCCTGCCGCAGTGAGTTTCCGAGAATCCAGTAGTTCCAATGTCCCATCCAGACTCAGATTCTGCGAGATCTGGAATTTCTTAATCATCACTCCCTCCTGTCTGTCGTATATTATAATATACTTTGATGATCCTCCAGCCAATACGCAAGATCCATCGGCAGTATATGTAACAGAGTTGAAATATTTCGACGCAGCGTTGTTCGCAGCTGTAAGTCGATCGTCGGCCTTCCTCCCTCCCGATATATCCCTTCGACCCTCTATGACAGATTTGATCTGACCCTCTTCCACGTCGATAAACGACAATTGACCATCCAATGTCGATGCGCAGACTTCTTTCCCATCTGGTCTAAATGCCAGGGAGGTGGCCTCGCTAGAAAGCGTAATCGGTTCAGTCGCCCTTGACCTTCCAAACACGGACCATAATCTAATCGATCTATCCCAAGACGCAGAGGCCAGTTGATCCCCCGTAGGTGAAAATGCTAATCCGCATACCGGTGCCTCGTGGCCCGTCAAGATATCCAAGAGCTTTCCAGTCTGCACCGACCACATGTAAATTTCGAAAGAGTCTTGAGAACCTGCACAAACCACATCTCCCGATGGGTCTACAGCCAACGACGAGAATTGGACAGGGGTGGGCGAGGTGAACGTCCTGAAATTTCTATACCGGACCATATCGTACGCTCTGACCGTTCCGTCCAACGAAGCCGTAAATAATACTTGACCCTGTTTGGCGAATTCCACCGTTGAGACTGAAGCGGTATGTTCCGGGAAGGTGACAAAGCAGAAACCACTTGAGGCATTCCATATCTTGACTTTCCCATCTTCACCACCAGTAGCTATATTCTGTCCGTCGGGTGAGAATGACAAAGTGTTCATGTCGTAGTAATGGCCCTGTTGCTTTAAGACGTATGATTCAGATTGCCATTCCCAGACTAGCAATTGTCCCAATTTGGCAGCACCGAAAGCCAACCATTCTCCTGAAGCAGATACAGCCACAGAAGAGATTTTTTCGTTTGATATCGACAAAGTGTGTACAGAGGTGAAAGATGGCATTTCCCATAGACCGAACACACCGGTAGAGAATCCGACGATGAGTAGGGAGGATTTAGGGTGGAAGGTTGCGCAAACAACTTTGGTTCCCGGTTGGTTGAAGAAATGTCGGTTGGATATACCCCATCGAGTGTAGGCTACTGTATGTTCGAGAGCAAGGTTGGCGCCGGACTCTGAAGTCGAAGGGGCGTCTAGGATATCCATCTCTACGTCAGAGTCTTCGGCTGATACGCCCCGTTTGGCAGACCAGGCGAAGACGGCTCCATCCCGAGAGACGGTGTAGATCTATGGACTTGATCAGCTTGCTTCATATGTTCAAGCACTGGTCAGTGAACTCACGGTCTTCTCGTCTTCTGAGAAGAAAGCACTGATCACAATATCTCTATGTCCAGCGAATTGTTTGGGCTTGAACCCTTCTAATGGGTTGAGGGTATATAATCGGGCGGTCATATCTCGAGAGGTGGTGACGAAGTATCTGGAAAGCACACATTAGCACAGATAATCGAGTAAGTCATCCGCTGAAAAGACGACACAGGAATCGTGCGAGAACTCGTACCCACCTCGAAGTCTTGCTCCAACAAACATACACCACCTCATCATGATGTCCCGTATATTCCCTATGCAGCTCAAACGGTGCAAATTCCCTTACGAGATGACTAGGTGTCTTCCACACTTGGATCTTGTGTCCATGAGTTATAGCTATGTACTTGCCGTCGGGGGAGAATGAGACATGGTTGACCTTGGATTTGAATGAGATATGATGGAGGACAGTTCCCTTTCGGAAATGGACGAGGAGGGCTCTTCCGTCTGTATTCCAGCGGGTCAGCAGTCAGCCTCTTCTTTACAGAACAACACAAATGGTAGAAGTCAAAGATGGTCTCACCTTCATCTATAGACATCAGGACATTCCCATCAGGCGACAAAGCTATCGAAGAGATGTTCTTTCGATTCTCAAATGGTAATGTTCTTGATTTGTTACTGGGGCAACAGTAACCTGGTCAGCCCAACGTCTCATGTTCAGAGCAGTATGTCCTCTGGGATACAAGGTAGAGCTTCACTCACTTGACCAGATCAAATACCGAGACTCTATTCCCCACAGGACTCAACACCGAATTCCCATCAGGCGTGAAAACCACATTCCCTTGTCTATACACCGTCCCACAAAGGTTCTGAAACTCGAAATTCGATTTCATCTTGAGGTGTTCCTACTCTATGGCTTCCTGTCTGGCACGAGCTATATGAGCAAGACGATGTGAGCAGTCGATGATAGGATAGATGCAGATGAGAGAAGAGTGTATCGAAGAGTAGAACAGCAAATCCAACTTTTGCAACAAAGATATTTTCAGAATGGGAGGTGAGCGGAATCAAATTGAGAGAGTCACTTTCCCACGATTCACCTGTATAGTATATCTCGCGACTGTCTTCGGGTTGAGTGATGAGCAGACACAAAGATGTAAACAAACATTCATCATCGCACAATGCTCATCTCAGATACATATTCATATCGAGAATCACCGCTCACACATCGAACGATAGTCATGATGGCTACCACTCATCGTAAGCCACTCGGCACCTCAACAGCCAATAACGTACATCCCGAAAAGACGAAACACCACGATGCAGAATATCACCTGAGGAAAGCGCAATCTAACATCCACGAGGAAAAGAGGAAGAGGGCCGAAGCTGAGGGATCAGCCGAAGGGTGGAAAAGGGATTTAAACTTGTCGAAAAAGGAAGTAGAGAGCTTGAGGAAAGATGTAAGTCGCCTGCGACCTTTCCTCACGTTGAAAGGAGGGGAGAAGCTGATATCGGATCTGAACTTGACTGGGTAGCTGGAAAGGGCAAAAGCGAAGATAACGAGACGGGATGAAACTATCAAGTCACTCGAGAGTAAAGCTACGACTATCGAAAGTCCAAATACAGAGCTGGAGAAGAAGTTGAAAGATTTAGTTGAGAGACATCACTCATCGAAAGCTAAGGTGGGTTATACTCTTTTCGATGATTATCAGATCGTTGAGAGAATAGTCTTGATGATACTATGTACACCGAGGATAGTATCATACCCAGATATCAGCATTACAGCTAGAGAATAAGACGATCAAAGACCTCCTGACCACTCGAGCTGGAGAGATAGAAGATCTGCAGGCGAAGCAACATGTCTTAGAGGCGGAAAACAGGCATCTCGCTACGCAGGTCGAAACTCTCAAATCAAATACTGTCGAGCAGAATCACCTGAATCACATATCGAGTAGTACAGCTCGGAAAGAGATAAGGGAACACGAAAACGAGAGGACAGAATGGAAAGTTGAGAAACACCGCTTAGAAAGACATTTCACCCGGCTGGAAGGTGAAATGGAGATCCTGAAATCGACAATATCACGGGACAAGCAGCGGGAAGAGCGAAGCAACTCGAAGAAAGGGGAGTTGAATGTTAAGAACCGTGAATTGGAGGAAGCGGTCCAGGATTTGAGAGAAGACCTCAAAGAGCTGAATGAGGTTCAGGCGGAGAAGGAGAGACTGGAATGTCTATTGCAAGCTGCAAGTACAAGCTATAGAGTATTATATCGAGATTCGGTTCTGAAAGACCGATACCACCAACTTCAAGTGAGACTTTTCGAGAGTCAAAGCGATGCTTGCCTATGGCAAGAGAAGGCTGAGAGGCTGGAACGGAAAGTCCATTTTCACAAGGAGATCATCCGGGATCTGCAAGATCAATTGAAGATCTCCAAGGAGGAACGAAAGATGCTCAAGAAGGCTGCCGAAGATTTATCACAAGACAGACACACCCTCCGAGAAGAGCTGTCCTCGTTCGCTACATGTTACACCCCTTCCGAAGTCATACAACCACTCCAACCACTTCCTATACTACCAGCAATGGATATAGCTACCACACACAACAACCTCTCAACCTCTCATTTGACCTATCAGCTAAATACAGTACGTCAGGAACACTCCGATCTTCTTCAGGAATACGAAAAGACAAGAGAATCGCTGGTCTCTTCCTCGACCACCCTGAACGCCCTGCAAAGATCTTTCGCAGAGTTGAAGTCGTCGCATCAGAGCTTAGAAGAAGAGCACGGACCCTGCTCAGGAATGATAGCGGAACTTCAACTAGATCTGACAAACACTCGGAGCGAAATCGCAGAATTGACGCAGGAAGTCAAGGTCGCATGTGAAGAGAGGGATACGTCGAATAAACAGGCCAAGGACGATAGAGAGGCTCTGAAGAGGGCAAATGACTCGGTGATGAGGTCGAAGATGGCTGAAGAAGCTTTGGATGAAGAGGTGAAGCAGTGAGTTTATGCGTCTCGACATCGAAGATATACAAATCACCCGATTTGGACACATCACCTAAGTGCAGGTATGAGAGTTTCAGAGAGCTGACATTCTATCCCCATCTGTTCCATAGCCTACAAGAAGCTTACACCGAAGCAGCGAAGTACGAAGACCTCTACCACGATCTCAAAGAGCAATATGACATTTTGGAAGCTCGCGAGGCAGCTGCAGTGGACGAAGCTGAACGGTTGGGGCTGGAGAATGCAGAATTGGTGGGGCATAACAACGAAGGGCAGAAGATTAATTATGTAGAGGGGGTAAGGAGGGAGATGGTATTGCTCAAACAGGTGAGTGGGGAGCGTGTTGTTTTTTTGGTATGAGATCGAATGACCTGGAATGATGTTTCGATGGAAAGGATTACAATTGGTTCGGTAGCTAATTCGCATGTTGAATAAATGAATAGGAATTGGCATCTACAAGACATCTATTGAATGTTTCCAACGACAAAATCGTGAAATTAGAGCACGAGATCCAAGCCTACACGTCGATTGACCTTCATTCGAATCAAATGGGACTGGGGATGTTGAGGACCAAAGTGACCAGAAGACAACCTGAGAATGGGAGATTGACGGTTTCCAGGAATGCGATTGGAGCTGGAAAAGGGAGGAGCGTTTCTGGGCCTGTCTGGAGGTGATCGTCAATATACCTTTCGGTGCACACATTTGGTTGCTCTAGTTTTTCTTTGTTCCCTCATTTCTGCTATATATCGTTTTATAATCCAATTTTTGCAATGTGCTTTGTAATAACATGTTTGTATGGACTGAAGCTATCTTGGGATCATGAAATGCAGTTCGATCGTACCATTCGTTACTTGCTACAAATACAATATGTTTGCCAAATCATTGCAGCCATTCCCTCAAATATCTTTCTTCTCACTCACGTCTACAGACGATGTAGACTTCCGCTGTGCTACTCTGCTCCTCAATCTGAATATCTTATATACCAACCAACCCCATCCTAACCAAATTACCAGGGGAGTAACCACCTCCACGAATGGTTGGTGCGAATGTCTACCAGTCGGTAAGGTGATTTGTACAGGTGAGGAACGTATCACGGGAAGCTGCGATTCCGAGAGCGTATCTGCAAGCCCACCGTTAGCTCAACCCAGATTTACATATCACTGCGTATGATGAAGCTGTCGAGAGTTTGTGGAAGAAGGGCTCACTCGTATTGCATATCCATCCGCCTCTGATCTCACGGGGGAACAACACCGCCCGTTCACCGTGTTCGAAAGGAACGAGATATCGCCCATGTAATGGGATCTCCACTTTCACCTCTTTCTGCACACCTACCTCTTCTATTCTCCCTATTGGACGTTGATTCGGTACATCCACCAGTATATCTAAGACTATCCACCCTTCTTCATCCTGTATGTAATTGAAGGACGGCCGCTCAATATCGACCTTCACCCTCCCCTTCCCCTTGCCCTGCTCACCCGTTTGACTCAGTGTATAAGAAGATATAGCCGATCCTGCAAATTTATCTGCCAGCTCATCGGGATCCAAGAAGAGTTCGTCTGGTAGTATGATTGATACGTGGGCTTTTAAGTTGCATGTGGGCGGTATCAGGGAAGAAGATGGAGGATTGAGATGTAAGGTTACGGTTGGGTGGAATGAGGGGGACGATTGGGATAGAGTGAGGTCGAGCGGTGGGAGGGACATTTCGTGCTGAGCTGAGAGGGAGGTATTGGTTTGAGCTGCTAGATTGTTTATCTTCCCCACGAGCTGATAGCTTGATAGCAGCGGCTGTCATTACTGTCGAGAGATGAATGTATGAACTTGAGATGAGAGATGGATGAGCAGAGCAGGGCAGAGCATAGCAAGAGGATGTTGTCAACACCCTTCCAGTTTCCGACGGAAGCAACTGCACTCCTTTCCTCATCGAGGTTGCGAGTGTTGATGTCAAGATATCTTCATTTAAAAATCATATCTTACGTCGAACATCAACCAATTCTCAACTCGACTATCGACTATCTATCACAGACCGCGAGTCAAGAGCAAACGTGACACCTAAACAGACATCTACGTCACAAACGATCACCACTGGCAAAGCACATCCACGATGTCAGACTCAGAAGACGACTTCATGTCCGACAAATACCTACTCGACCTGCCTTCCTCCTCCACCTCAACCTCCAAAAGTAAGAAAACGTATACCGAGCAGCGGAATCTCAATTCCCTCAAATCGCTGAGGAAGGGTCAGGCGAAGAACCAGATCCCTCTCAGACAACTGGAAGAACAGCGGAGGAAAGAGGGTTTATCAACGAGTCTATTTGACCAGCCAAATGAAGGTGGAGAGAAGAATGTAGGTATGGGACTGATGCAGAGGATGGGTTGGAACGTCGGTGAATCACTTGGCAAGCGTTCTTCCCCTCCTCCATCCTCTTCTTCCTCGTTAAAAATAGGTGGAGGAGGTAAGAGACCAAAGTTCTTACCTGGAGATGAACTTGAAGAGGGGGAACCAAAACGAGGAGGATTAGGATCAGGATCGGTATCAAATACTGCGAAGAGGACCGAACCGATAAGGATATCAATGTGGTCTGGACGTAAAGGCTTATCTGCGAGATCACCATCACCACCACCTCTACCTAAGAACACTTCTGGGAGGGACCCTGATGCGTTAGATCCTGAGAAACTCAGGAGGCTGAATCGCGAGACAGAGGGGTTTAGGGAAAGGCAGAGAGCAGAGTACGGTGAGAAAGAGAGGGAAAGGAAGGGGAGAGCGGGGAGAGAAAAGTTGAGGGAGTTTGATCGGGAGAAGGGAGTCAAGGTGAGTTGAATTACCTTTGATGATATTGTGGGTTGTGAAGCGCCGAGAGCATTAGAGGAGGTAAAGCAGTATGAACTATTCGCATGATCAATTACGACCACTATCATCTTCCTTCCTATCTCATCCAAGCTAACAAATGTCAACACAGTTTCACCCTCTCCACATCCTCCCCTTCTCACCACTAACCACCGTTCCCCGACCCTTACTCCGCCTCATATATCCCTCACAGGTAGTGTCGCCCTCCCCCTCCCCTCCGCCCGGAAACGGAGTGGTAGAGGGCTACGAGAAAGAAAGTAACCTGAGTGCAGCCGAGAAGATGAGAGAACAAATCAGGAGGGATATGCTTTCAACGCTTAAATCGGAAGATGACGATGACGACGGGGAAGAGGGTGTGGTGAGATTTGGTGTGATAGGTGATGAGAGCAGAGAAGAGTTAGAGGGAGGTAAGAAGTTGCAGAAAGCGGAAGATGACGAGTATGAAGGTGTGGATTGGGAGGAGCATGTGAATGGGGCGAAGAGGGTGTTAAGTATGGACGTGAGTGATATCTATCATATAGTCTGATCAATTCCTTCCTGGACGAACATCTCACTGGTTGAATTTTTGTGCTCAACCCTCTTGTAATGCTTCGATGGCGGTGGAATATGCGATATCCGAGCTGACATTCTACGCTCTCACTTAGCCATCAACATACCTTCAATTCGTAGTCGACCAACTCCGTACCGAGCACTTGTACTGCTTCTGGTGTTCCTACAAATACGGTTCCTTCGAAGAGATGGATGGACCAGGTGGATGTCCAGGTGAAGAGGAGGATGATCATTAGTGTGCTTCTGTGTTGTATCAATTATAATGCAACTCATACTCATCGATCAACTCGATCACAGGGTCGACGATTGATATCAGAGCCAATCGTCAGGTTCACCTCGTGTCCTATCGTATCATATTGTATCGCAAGTGAACAGTTCACAAGTCCAATACCATAAAATGCATTTCATCTCCGGGAATCATACTATCGTACTCTACGTTAAACAAGGTATAATATATCAAATGATCAAAAAAGAAAAGAATAAATCAGTATCCATCAATCTAGAATGGCTAAAATATCCCAATCTGACTTTAAAGAAGCAAACATTTCATCATGACGATCTGGTCAATTGATATAAAAGAGAAAAGGAAGAACATATGTATTTGAAGAAAGTGTCCGTTAAGTTGATTTGGAATGATTGAGCAGTTGCGTTTTTTTCGTGAATTGAGTTTTGGGTATATATAAAATTGATTTGCTTTTCCTCCTCCCCCTCCCCTTCGTCTTGAACCCTCGCCTAAGGCTTACTCAACTGTTCTCGTCTGAAGAAGAAGGCGTACCCTATCACGATAATAATCTGACAGACGAGACATAACCAGAACTCCCAATGGACGAATGGGTTATTTTGACCTGTGCTGATATCCCAGATTGCCAAGTTGGGGAATACGTTTCCTGGGCCGACCTTGTCGGGGGCGGTTCCTCTGTAAAGTCGAACATAATCAAGTCAGCAATGAATTCTTGTGTACGTCCATGATAGGCTTAAGGAATGCTGGATTAAGTACAGGAAAACAGGTTACTCACCTAGCAAGCATGACAATGCACGAACCCAACAACTGAGCACCAGCCAGAGTAGCACAGACGTGCAATCTCGATAAAGTCTGAAGCAAGATCATACCCAATCCTACACCCTGGATAGCATCGAGGACACCCAACCAGAGCCAAAGACAGGTACCGATGTATGGTCCGGCGACTCCACCCCATGGGACGTAGAGACCCATTCCGGATGTACCCCACCACATCTGACACCATCTTGGACAACCGAGACCGATCGCGAAGACTGGTAAGAGCCATGAGTGGACTTTGGAGTATTCTAAGGAATTGCACAAAATGTCAGCGAGATGTAAGTTAGACGGGTGGTGGGTGGAAGAGAGAGGGGGAAGGAGAAGCCAAACTCACTAATCAGGATACCCATGAATAATCCCCAGATACCAATAAAGAAGATGATAATCATAATGACCACCGCCCATCTAGCGACATCCGAAGCGTTCCAGAGGTACTGCCAGTTCCTACCGTACGGTCCAGACAACCAGTAATTCCTCAGAATCTCAGAAACCAAGAACCAAATGACCAGTTTCCTTCTGAACAGCGTCTTGAAGAAGTTGGGTACATAAGGTGGGATCTGTCTGTAGTATTCTGGCATGCCCGCCCACATGAGGTACGCGAAGATGGCAGAGATGACAGCGAGGGGCCAGGTGATGTAAAGGATGATTCGAGATGGAACGTATTTGGTAGGGTCGGTACCGTTCAGGGTGTATCCCCAGTACCACAAGGCTGAAACCCAGATTTGTTGAAGACCTTGGACGATACATGCTCGAGTCACCCAAACTTCCGTGGCGGCACCTGCTTCTTCACCAAAGTTGAGACCGAAGAAGAGGAAACCTGCTGAAGATGCGATGGCGTAGAACCAGGTTGCGATTCGGGTGATGGTCACTCGTGGACCGAGGAGAGCGCCGTGGAGTGATGGAAGACCGATGAGGAAGAACGCCACGGCGAAGCTGAGCACAAGTGTCAGTCTAAGTACGTTCTAGAAGGAAACACGGCGACTCACGTAGCCCAAGGGATACTCAAACACCAGACCGAAGGCTTCATCCTGAACAGAGTGTACCAAGCGAGCGTGGCGACGACGAAGATCGAACAGATAATGTACAAATCGACTTCTTTCTGAACATTGGATCCACCAAGTAAACTCAATTGGAAGGAGGTCTAGGCGTATACGAGCTCGTCAGAATTCGTTCTTTCTTCGTTTTTAAAGCAAGAATCACTCACAGCAGACAACAATTGACCAAGAGAGATGATGATAGAATACAATGGCCAACCGGCGATTTGCCTACCCATGAAGATTTGAAGTCTCGTCATGTGCGCATCAGAAGGTCCGGGGTCGTCATACATGTCACCGCCATTTCCACCGTAGTGATCCATGTGGTCGTCATGTCCATGTCCAGAGTTGGAGTAAGGGGCTATTGAGGAATCACGACGATTATCTAAAAGCGTCAGGGAGTCAAGCCTAAACTTTATGATATATTACGATCGCACTCACACTCAGGTCTGAATCCGTCGATCATACTGGGTGCTCTGGATTGGATGAACGAGTCTCGAGAAGATCGCAATGACATAGCTAATGGTGGCAAACATCAGTGAACCGCGTGATAACCCCATAGACGACGAAAGACTCACCAGAAATCTTTTCCTTCTTGATCTCATCGAAGAAGGCCTTTTCACTCTTGATCAAGAACTTCTCAATACACAAATCACCCTTTGAGTTGTCCGCAGAGAGATCCCTGAGTTTCTGAACGAAACTCTGAGCAACTTCACCATCGGAATCAGTGAAAGTCTCCATAGCCTTGTTAAGTGGTGAAGAACCCTTTTCATCGACAATAGAAGAGATGGAGTCGAAAGAAGATACTCTAGAGTGCATAGTGAATGGTCGCGAGGGTGTTCCAGCGTCCATGGATTGTCGATTGTCGAAGTAAGGATCAGGAGCATTCTTACCGCCATTGTTTCGGGCGAATTGCTTGTTCGCAGCAGCCAAGAAGTTATCGTATGACTGAGCAGCAGATTGACCGCCGCCTCTTCCTCCAGAAGTAGCAGAACCAACGACAGTAGTATCGCCGTGGTCTGAGCTACCTTGAGAGGAAGGTGCATCTTCATCATCGTATCCGTAGAATTTAGGTTTACCACCACGAGATTGTCGTTTATCCTGATCTTCGTAGTACAATGGCGAGGCATTAGGATCTTCATCGTAGAACGATTCAGCTGACTGTCTGTTGGCATTCTTGTCGAATCGCTTGTGATAGTTTGCACCGCCAGCACCGAGTAAACCGTTGTTCGAGCTAGCCATAGGAGTGTTGGGATCGAAGTAACCTGGGTTGTCCCCACCAGTTAAAGGCGAATGACCTGGCATAGGAGAGTTGGGAGCGGTAGAATCGGGAGTGGCAGATCGACCCCATTCTCCTCGAGCAAGCGAAGTTACCGAACCGTTATCACCTTGAGCGTAGAAACCGTTGACAGAAGCATCGACCATATCATAACCCCAAGCATTTTCACCGGCGAGCTGTCGAGAGGTAGCAATACTTCGTTTTTGGAAATCTTCCAATCGCTGACGCCATTCTACCACAGGGAAACGTTGCACAGCAGATCGAGCTCTGAGAATAGCACGTTCTTCTTCGGTAGATTTGAGAGCGAGTTTGATCGTCTTGGTCAATTGAGAAAGCATGTGCTGCGTCGCACTAGATTCGACAGGGAACCACCAACCGGGCATAAGACCAAGACCACCGAGACGAGCTCCGACACCTAAAGCACCTTTTCTACCGAACTCGACAGCGACTAAACCGAAAGGCTCATCTCGAGATGGGATAAGAGCGAAATCGGCACCACTGAACAAATATGGGGGAAGCGAGGTGAATTCGGGTTTAGAGAAGACTCGATCGGGGTACATTTCCATAAGACGAGAAAGCTTTTCAGCGGCGAATCGACCATACAGATCAATGACGGGACCGACACAGATGAGTTGAATCTTGGGCTTCTTCTCGAGAAGACTTGGCATAACATCTGCGATGAGATCCACACCTTTTTGCTTGGACCATCGACCGACGAACACGAACAGATCAGAGTTGGGATCTTGCTTGATACCAGCCCACTCTTGGGCTTGCCTCTTGAATTCAGGTCGTTTGGATTCAGCTTCCGTGTCAACTTCAATTTTGTCTACAGCAAGAGGTTGTTCGTCAAGCGCAGCGATATCGGTAGGATCGGGGTTAGGCAAGGAGTCGATGTTTCGTAGAGTCCAAAGAGCAGGGTATCGAGCCCATGATCGTTTACCATATTTGTCAGATACACCAGCTACACCGACCGATTTTTGGTGGTGAGAGATGAAACTGGCAGCGGCGTGGAGCAAGTTGAAGGTGTTACCGAATTGGACGTATTTGCTGCAGACTTCTTTAGGAATGTTGAAAGCGGCGCAAACCTCTTTCATCTCATCCTTGGTTCGAAGAGGCCACAAACCTTGGAATTCGGCATTGTGCAGAGACAAACAGGTAGGTACAACCTTGGGAAGCAAGTAGAGAGGAGCCAAAGCACCGTGATAATCGTTGATGTGGTAGATATCAATGATAGGGTATCGTCGGATCGTCTCGGCAATAGCTTGATTCCAAGTAGAGTAGAAGATAGCAGAGGATAGATCGTCCATTCGTTGAGGGTAAGGATCAGCTTTGGTCTGAGCTCTGAATACGGGGGAGTCGAGAATAACGTAGGTGATGTTGTCGAGCTGATGGGTTTCGACTTCGATCAAATAAGGTTCACCGAAAATGATGACTTCAATGGGTTCGGCGTATTCTCCTTGAGGATATTCGAGGTCCTGTACTTTAGGAACAACCCAGATCAAATCGACATCGCTCATAGCTTTACCCATCAAAGTCGACATCACACCCAGACCACCAATCTTGACCTTGAGTTTCCAATCGATGATCTCGTATTCGAGGGTAGCAATAAGAACCTTTCTTCGTTTGTTTTGATCCTCAGGCCAACCGATAATCTTGTGAGGGGTCTTTGAGCTCTTTTCGTTGAGGGCGACGATCCCGCCTTTCTCATTGAGCTCGCCTTTCTTTTCGCCGTGTCCACCGACAATAGGGAAGTAAGAGGTTTCTTTGGCACCCGCTTTGGGTTTAAGACCCCACTTGTTGACTTTGATAGAGTAGAAGGAGTATCTGAAAGCGAGAGCAGCTGCGAAAGCAGTGATGGCGGGGATGATGAGGAGCAGGGCGAAAGCCACAGTAGTAACAGTCTCGGTACCGATGGGTTCAGTACTCCATTCACCAGTCTTGTCGTTGACGTAGAGGTTCCAAGCGAGATGAGGTGCAGGAGGAACTGACATGTTGAGATAGTTGGCAGTTTGAGAGTTGGGCGGGAATCGATCGATAATTCCATCACCGTCAACATCACCGTAGAAGTAATCGTCGTAGGCCCAGACGTTGAGCTGGATATAAGACGGCCAAGCAGCCATAATGGGCATTCGCCAAGTGTGATCACTTTGTAGTTTGAGATGAGCCGAAGCACCGAGATCATAACCCCAAGTGTTGAAGGAACCTCTAGCCAAGATTTGAGGGTAATATCTTCGGTAATTCTCCTTCCAGTTGGCATCGGCATGGACTTGATGATTGGAAGAACCAGCAAATGCACTGTAGTATTGGACGATGACATGATCCCCGTCCCACCAGATCTTATCCTTGTCGGTGAACATGGTGGCGTTGAGGGTACTGGTAGCTTCGTAGTCTGCCCATGGGGACCAACTCTGTCCGAAATCAGCAGAGTATCTGAATTTGTCTGCACCGGGTGCGGAGTGGTTCAAGCTGTAGGTGTCGCCAGAAACGGTGAGAAGGGTATCGCTGTAATCGGCCTGTTCGGGGTAGACCATTGGGTTTTCAGGGTTACCGATACGTACGAGGAAGTGTACAGTAGAACCGGTTGAAAGACCGTTTTGTTGGGTGGTCACATTGCCGACGGTGATTTGGTAGATACCGTCCACAGCGTTTTCAATCTGACCAGTCCATCGCCAAGATCCAGGTGCAACGGACACAAGATATGGGGTTTCTCTGTCAGCTTCATCGATAGTAGCGCAGGTACCTTGAGACAGACTTGGTGTAGCTGAGTTTCCGCCGGTGGATTGGGTCAAGGACATAGCCCTCCTCAAACTATCACAATCCATCTCGGTGTCAAATTCGATAGAGATATCAAAGTTACCACCATTGGTAGTAGCAGCTCGGTAATCGTGTCCAGGTGAGAATTTGGTCAAAGATGGTGGAGGTTGTTTCCATTGGTCTACTGGAACGAAAGCTTTGTATTCGAATGGTTGCAAGGTGATCTGAGGGAGACATCCTCTCCATGGTGCTTCGTTGTTGGCATAGAAGGGATCGAGGGAGTCTTGTAGCACATGAGTCTCGAATGGGTAAAGCAGGTTTCGAACGGTGTTACCAGATTGGAAGGGCGATGAGATCCAGCCGTCTGATTTACAGTCAAATTCGTAGGTCTTGGTGTAGTTCTCATTGGTGTAGATAAGCCAGACAGCTTGTTCGAGGGTACCATTGGTTGTGAAAGAACCGGTGCCTTGCTGGTGAGGTAAGGGTGCACGAGTGACCGTCCACATACCCAATTCGGTTTGCGTTTGGTTGGAACCAGGGAGCTGGATGAAGTTGGTCCAATTACCTCGAATGACCAGACCGAAGCCATCTTGAAGGGATGGGAATTCGGTACGAAGCCAGAACATGTTCCTGATACCTCTGAAAGGTTCGGCGGTAGCGTCGAAGTGATCGAGCGAATTCCAATCGTCTTCACAACCGGTCAGGACTTTGTCGTAAGGCATATTATAGTATTGACTCGAACCAAGCTTGTAACAACCGTGACGTTTCCAAGCTTGGTTTGACACCATCGATTGACGACCATACAGATAATTGGAAGCAGAGTTATCAAGCAAGTAGAACGCTTGTTCTTCACCATACCAACCGAGAGGTATACCGGGCATCAAAAGATTGGTGACGAATTGACCCAGTTGTTGTCTCTCTGTACCGTTTGTCAAACCTGGCCATCGGAACACATCCTGATTTCCGGTACCGTACATGTGTCTAGGATCGAACTCGTTGGTTTGGGAATTGAGGAACTCGTTGGATCGCACCATTTGGTTCCAGGCATAGACAAAATTGACGTCGACATCGTAAGCTACTTGCAAGTTACCATCCATTCCCAAGAATCGACAGAGAGATCGGTAGATGGAGTAATGGAAAGCGGCCGAGTCGACGGCGATTTGACCTTGGTCACGCAAGAAATATTGGCCTTGATCTTGGGTCATGTTGACAGCAGAGTCGAAATCGGGAGGTAAGTTGGTGGAAGTTCTTCCTCGACCGATGTAGACAGCACCGAAGGAGTCACCACCGGTAATTTCACCGGGAATGAAGAAATTGTTCTTTCCTACAGCTGCCGCACATTCCTTTGTGTGGTTGGACCAGATGGCGAGGGCGTCGACAGTGACTTGAGTGGCTTTGTCGATACGGATACCATCGACGTCAAGAGCTTGAATGGTGAGACAACTGAATTGTTTGATCTTGTCCATGGTTTGAGGTCTCCATTCTCTCAGACGATCTTGCACGGAAGCGAACTTTGCCAGTTGTCGTTGCCAATCGGGGCTGAACGTGGAGCGTAAGCCAAAGTAGATAAGGTGAGGAGACTTTGATACTCACAACACACCGAACGCTTCGATATCTCCATACTGGTCAAAGTCACTAGCGTAACAACCAACCTTTCCTGGATCGTAAATCGATCCGTCGTCTTCGTAGAAGGTAGGGAATGTACAGGAGTCGTTGTAGGTGTTGGTGAACTTGAAATCTGGATACTCTTGGAAACCCCATGGAGCGTAGTCAGGTAACTTCCATTGAGCGGTGTGTTCGTCAAGAGAGAAAGGTGTGGACACATTGAGGTAGCTGGGGGCGAAAGGATCAGCCTGAGCTCAACCAAAATTGTGACTATCAACAGTACCTACCCCTCAAAACCGACCAAATCACCCATAGTACCAACAGTGAAATCCAAGATGATGTACATTCCTCTTCTGTGCATCTCATCGATGAGTTTGACCCAATCGTCGAGTGTACCATAATGAGGATCCAAAAGCGAGAAATCAATAGCCGAATAACCTATCGCGGTGTATCAGTATGGGGTTTGGCCAGACAGTGAAAGACGTGACTTACCATCCGCCTGCCAAGGCATGTTCAAGAAGTTGGTACCAGCGATATAGATCGCTTTGTAACCCATTGCCTGTAAATAATCCAAACCACGAGCATCCATCAAACCTGGAGCATCACCACCCGATCTCAGTTGAGTTTCCTTGATATCATATTCATATTTGAGACCGTAGAAATCATTGTTGTCGGGTGCACCATCAATCCATTTGTCAAGAAGCAGTGTATATGTTGGTAAAGACTGTCGGAGCCAATTCACTGTCAGTGAGATCGCTCTAATGACAATATCATGTGTGTATAGCACTTACACGCCAGTTCCCCGGTGAGGGTGTATACGTCTTATTTGTTCTTTCAGTTGTATACTGCAGCACATCATCACCGGCGTCTGTTGTAGGGGAAAACGAATCCCTCACATTAGCTCCGCACCAGAACGTAATCGATTGAAACGAGAGACATACCTTTATTCTTATTGATGTTCCATGGATCTAGCGTCTCGTTATACGGCAGACCGGTCACATATAATGCGGTGGCCAGAAGTGTGAAGAGGAGGGGTAAGGGTGATATCGGTGAGCGTCGTGAAGATGAAGAGGGAAGTGATAAGAACATGATGGGAATCGTGATTGAGCGGAAGAAGTCGTGAATATCGTGATGTCGCGAGAGGGGGTGATCCCCTTTGAGGGTGAGGGGGATGTGATGAGTGTTGTGCTCGCTAGCCTAGAACCTGCTTGGCTCGATGAGAGTATACGATTGATAGGTAGGTGATAGAAAGGAAAAGAGGTGGATGATCCAAGCGATTTGGGTTGGGTTTGGTATCCTCGCCCCAATTGAAAATCAACGCGCCTCGAACGACTTTCTCCTTGATTGGGTTATTCCCACTTGTCAACAATCTAATGCAGCAGTGACGAGGTGGTGATGAGCAGTACGATGGTGGTGATGATGATTATGAATGAGGATGGAAAGGAATTGATGGAAAAAGTGAATAAGAATATAATGTAGTGTAGTATAACGATATGTACTGTATGAATAGGGAGTATGTCTTGTCTGATGGGATATCACTGTATCACTCACTGTAAAGTGTATGAGGGTCGCGCACCCAGGCAGTCGGGTTCAAAAAAGTAACACAAGACACAGCGTAAGAGCAGAGAGTAATATGTCAAATTACAAAAACCAAATAGAATCGTAATGAACCCAGATCGGAGTTGTAATTGGGTCAAGCTATGTGACTAGAGTGTGGCGGAGTATTGAGTACAAGTAACAACGCGCTTCTTTTTGTTTCCTACCCTGCATCGCTGTCTCTGCTGTTTTACCCTCCGTGTTTGACAAAATACATTTTTACCCTGAATTCCCATACTGGGTGCTTTTACTTTTCACAATGCACGGCACACCGGATTCCCCTCTTGCACCCTCAGAATGCCGACAAGGTTGAGGCTAGGCCTGAAACGCGTGTGCTGGATGACGGACGAGGCTGGACATGACATGACATGCATATTTTGACCCGAGGCAAAGGCGATGCACAATTACACAATGAAATTGCAGTGAAGACGATTACCGAGGATCGATGCACGGCAATTGACCGCTGAAAGGTTGAGTGATCGGCGTACAGCCAAAGTACAGTGCATATGTGACATACACACACAATCTCGTCTGTGTATGCAAACCAGATCTATGCGATGCGATGAGATCTAGTAATACTCGTACATGAGATGTCATCCCAATCGAGAAAGTCTCGCCTCGGGAGTACGTCTCATTCTTTGGTGTACGAACCAGTCAATTGCGAAACAGCCTGAGTGAGATCTTAGATAACAGTCTCACCTCATGTCTATTCTCGATTGGGTATATATATACACCCACATACGTATCCGAGTGATCTGGTTGGTAGTTTAATGGAGGCATTGCGTAAATGCACTTGCGTGGGTCAGTGCGATTAGTGGCACCTCTTTCATCGCCAAAACCAAGACATGCACGATCCTCCATGATATCCGTCCCGGCCACGCACTGTGGTGGCCAAGCTGACTCCAAGTCAGTGCAATGTGCCGAGTGTCACATATGCCTTTTGTCGTGAGCCCAAAGGGACCGTGACAGATCATGCCAAAGCAACGCCGAGACATATCTCTCTTGGCATACTACCTGACAGGCTTGGAACCCACTCCTTTCCCTGTTTTATCGACATCTTATCTCTCGAAGCACGATACCGAATTCCAAGTGGGCTAGCGCGACGCGATTCCTCGCACGATCGTACTCTATGTACCTCGCTGAATCCCAACATGTCAGCTTATCGATATGAACGCTTTTCCGAATGCTTAAGATGAAGTGATTCTACCTGAAGACTTGCACCAGAAAGGACTGATGCCGACCAGCTTCCGGCCCAGCAGAATGCATTGTAGCAGATCATGACATTATACCAGCGTCTCATCCCATCATTTGAGCGGCTACGTCGTCCGTCTTCAAAGTTGCTGTCTAGACTTACCTGTAATGCTAACGAAGATCATCTGTGTATGAAGCGAATGAGAATATCCATGTATTCACAATCCCAGCAAGGTCCATATATTTTCTTCATGCCATTGTTGACACATCGACTGGCATTTCAATGAATATTGACAAACCGCGAAGACTCCAGCTACATAATGGCCATGAACATGAGTTTGGAATTTCCACCGAGCACTCATGATACCTCGCTCTGCGGGTTCACCTGATCCCACGCCCTCCCCTGTCTGGTCCCCCTGCTGTGATCACCTTCAGGTCGCAAGATGATAATCCATCTCATGAGGTTCGTCAGGTCGCCGCACAGGCATCACGACTCCAACAAATACGGATTCAACAAAACAGGATAAGTCACTAACAAGCCACTCGAAGGATGGTAATCAAAGGAAGTTTATCTGCTAGAATGATACTCGATCATGCGTGTTTTCCTTAATCACTGGACTGATACCTGCGAGTGAAGCAATGTTTGTCTCGCATTTGGCAGTTCCTCTGCACGTCTGGTACCCATTCCATGTACCTTCTCGTGTACAGCAGACTGTAGCCTGTACATCACCTACAAGGAAGCTTGACAGAGTAAGGCAACTTGTAACTGTAGGTATCAGTTGTTAGCTGCGGGAAAAGACTGACAATTGGCGTCGTCTCGAAAGGAGATTGACCTGGTAAATGAACATCAGCAACGTCATCTTAGCAAGAAACGGGGTCTTGAATGTCACCCTAATTAATGTTTCTACACCAGGTACACGATATCGGAAGGCGCTCATGGTTTACATTCAGTCGTCAGCTTTCACATAGACCTGCTGCACAAGATATGTATACCTGAGGCCTCAGTATACAACATCGCTTCCGCCGGATGGACTTGAACTTCCCTTCGCCAGATCTGGATAAGCTAACCCGATCTGTTGAGACGAGTTAAGTGGCTTGTGTCGAATCGTGGGATAGCCCATAGGTTATCATGGTGAAGGGGCACGGTGCGTTTTGCTCGCCCATTCGTAAATCGGGTATATCGCTCATCCCCAGCTGTTGCTACACACAACATGCTGACAATCTACCAAACTCTATCTCCTGAGTGTATGGTACACAAGGGACACTGAGCGTGGAGAAGTACGAGGATATGCGACGTATCTCATGGTTTTACATGCATGCAAATGGTTGAACTGTCCACCGAACTGCACAAGACAAGAAACGTGAAATGCCCCACACAGAATCGATGCAAATATGCATAATGCTGAGTCAGAATGCTCTGTCTACCGAGATCTACACCTTGACCTTCTCAGCCCCCGCCAACCCCTCAACATCACTGACCAGCCCCTCCAACTCCCTGACCGCATCGTTCCAAGCCTCTTCTCTAGCTTCCTCCTTCCTCTGTCTCTTGGCAGACATGGGATACCCATACCTGACCTGTTTAGGTACTTTACCATATACCGGTGCTCCTTCCTCCACTCCCCTCTGATTGATATACACATCATTGATGAATCCGTTCTCCTCGATAGACCATTTACTCCTGAACATGTTGATCCCCACCAGATCATCCACATTCAACCCACTCTCCACCAGGTATGTTCTCAGATCGAAGTTCTCCCTCGAGGTGATCTGGGGCGTGGAGGGAGACGAGGAGGGTTGTCGGAAGAGTAAAAAGACATATCGATGGGTCGGCGTACCCTGTTCCGGAGCTGGTGATTCCCACCTCAACACTTCCTTCCCTACACCCGAGTCTGCAAGGTTCATTTCCCCCGATAAGACCGATAAGGGAATATCAGTCTTGAGGTAATGTACTCTTTGTTGAAACGAGTGGGTTTCATGGGACGGTGAGTCAGGATCAATCACCAGTAAGGTATGTAATGCCTCAGGATTCGGTTGAGATTCGGAGGGCAGGGAAGGATGATGGAATAGTTGGGAATGTAAGGTGGGAGGGGCGGAGAAAGACGAGGGAGGGAGGATGGATCCAGGTTCGATAGGTTGTTGTCCGGAGAGAGATAAGCTGAGAGGTGAAGTGGGTGGTATACTCGATAATAAATCTGGAACGACGTTCATCTGGAGTAATCTCTGCATCAACAGATCCAGCCCTCCCTGCTTCTTCCATTTCTCTTCGCTTAACCATCTATATATGTTCTTGTCCATCTGTCCTTTACCGCCTGTTTCGCGGAACTGACGTCGAACCGAGGGATCATTACTGTATGCTTCTATTTCCAACTGATCGATTCGCTGTAACAAGTTCGGATCGGGGTTGTTGATATCGAGCTTCGATCGTAGTTTCTCGAGTTTGGTGAGTGTTGTAGATTGGTGGGAGGAGAGGTATGAGAGAGCAGCATCGTAGGCTGGAGACTGTCCTGCTGGGAGGGCAGGTTGGAATGAAGAAGAAGATGATGAGGGGGTGGATGTGGAGGTAGATGCCGCTCGGGAGAAGATGGGAATGAGAGTCTGTCGAGAGCTACTGGCTCGTGAGATGAGGCGAGAGGCTGCTTGTCTCGATGACATTGCGATTATGGTTGAGCTGTTCAGTAGTCGTATCGTGTCGTATGCAGATGGACAATTGAACATTTCGACAATTCAACATTTCAACATTTCAGCGAACCTCCATCTTCTCGGTCCAACGCGAGGAGTCGGTAAAAGCCAGTCGACTTTTCATAATTCCGTAATGTGGCACATGGCCGCATCTTTTGCTTATGAGCGTTTGCTGTAAATATACAACTCCAGCTTGGCTTTTCTGATTTTCCACTCCTAATCTGACATGTATATCATGCATAGCCTGATCAAGTGCTGTTTTTGCCCATGTTCCACGAGCAGGCTCCAGGTGGAATATCAGGCAAGCCGCGCTGCAATGCCACAGAGCCAGATGAGCACTTCGTATCCGACGCTCGCACTCGCGGGACCGACTCCCCCAAACTGCTAAGAAATAGCTTGACGACTTCAGCTTCTCGTGCTTGGGACAAGCAAATAGCAGCACGACAGTCAGGATTCCCGTGCGGGTGGAGAAACTTCCTCCTGCGCCTCCTACGGGACAAGCCATGTGGAAAGACACCCAGATGGGGTTGATCATCTCCACCGCCCGTATATTACTGGTTATAGTAATTCTACCTAGGAACAGGGATAACATGCCCCTAAAGGAGATACTAACTTTTTGGATGATCAAGGGAGCAAATACGAACGTTGTGACTATACCGTATGCGGGACCTGAGTGAGTTTGGATGCGGGTTTCTATTCTTTACCACTGCTATGGACCTGAACTATAGGATACATGGATGGATGGTTATTCGCGTCCGGATCTCCCATCCCAATAGACTAGAAATGTATCATCCACACTTAGCTTTTTACATTCCCAGTCTGTATCTTACTTGTGATCTGTGAAAATCTCTCGTAACGTAACATGCATCCACCTTAACGCGACTCCACCTTACCTATCTCGTGTTAATCAATAGATTCCTCTATTCTATCTAACCAAAAATACGTTTACCTTCTCCATCTCTACCATAGACATATAGATAGATCTCTCGGTATCGCTTGGTCAAGAGCGAGACGAGGAAAGGCGACTTGACCAAAATGGCAGGAACAATCACCATAACGATATCCCGATCAATACGGAACCTCTTCTTCCTCATCGTCGCTACCATCCTCCTCATCACATTCTATCGCTCCGCAACCTCGACATCCGGATCATCATTCTCCACCTCCTACCTCCTCCCATCCTCATGGCAGAGCGCAGAGACCACCTCGGGCGGTCTGACGATACCAGAAGAAATAACGAATCTGGCCTCGGGCGAGAGGGAACTCGCGATAAAGCAGTATGAATACGCTAGTAATATGGGGTCGTACTTCGATCCGAACCCACATTGGGGGGGTGGTAGAGAGGACTACAAGTTTTACTCGGATGTTCAGCTGAGGAAGTTGGCGGTTTGTACTGCTACCAACACGTGTAGGGAGAACCAGACGAGTGTGAGTTTTCCTGCTGTCGATTATCCAGGTGAATTCAGTACTAACCATGCTTCGTCTGCTTGATGAACATTCAGGTCATCATTCTTGGATATATCCACGCGCATTTCCATATCTACGAAGGGTATATGGGAGGAGAAGGTATCTGGACGTCTTACTTGGTAGGTAGACCGTGTCACTCAGCCTGACCATCGCGAGATCCAAGAAACTGATATCTGGCGTAGGTACAAACATTGGAAAAATGGGGATATACGATATTGCATGCTAGGGATGACTGGCGTAAGTCCACCGGTAGCTTTGAGGCTTCTCGGGCGGAAATATTCTGAAGCTGACCGTGAACTGTACATCACAGCTTACATTTGGTATCTATATAACCAGATACCTGATTTGGTCAAGGTGAGTACTAACTTTGTTGAGAGCAGGGAGGACAGCGAAAGACGCAAGCTGATCCGTGATCAACGAACAACAGGGTGTCATCGCGTGGAGGACTGGTCAGTATGGTACTTTCGATGATAAGGTGAAGACTCATGGAAGAGGAAACGGTGTACCGGCTTGGAAGGTGGGTTTGACCATTTCTTCTACCTATCCCCAGCTGACTAACAGCGCACCATCAGCACACATGCTGATAATGCTGCCACGTCAGTTCTTCGTGTACAACTATTTCCCAGACCATTACACCTCGATTGTAGGTGATGCTTGGAATATGCACTCCGAATTTGGCTATTCCAAGAAACAGCGAAGTGAGTTTGGCTCTCTCCTGCTTTGCGCAAACCATTCTTTATTATTTCCTGCTAATCAGCAATTCTACTTTGCACTAGACTTCACATTCATCCCCTACGTCGTAGAGCCCGCTACCACCCCACCCTACACACCAGCCACCACCCGACCATACCAGGTATACATCCTCGCCAAGTTTGTACGGTACTTCTACCCAGGTGCCCAACCAGCATGGGAAGACCGGGGGATTTTCCTCAGAGCGAAAACCATCTTGGAAAAGGAATTCCCAGGGTTTGAGTTCGTAGTGGGATGTAAAGATGACAGGAATGCCGCTCAGCAGAAGGAGGTGCCTATGGAGGTGCCCGAGGGAGTGAGGAATCTGGGTAAGATGGATAGATTGGAGTTTGAGAGTCAGCTGGCGAATTCACGGGCGATGTTGGGTATTGGTTGGCCTACTTTGTCACCTAGTCCGCATGTTGCGTTGAGCCTCGGAATACCGTTTATCAATCCTGTGAGTTTGGCCCACCCCATTATACACCACACGAAAGGGCGGGGCTGATATTTGAGGGGTGCTTGTAGTACTCTATGAACGGGTGGAGTAAGAAGGATGATCCCGAATCATGGGCGCAGAGTCAACATCATACCTTGAAAGTGTTAGATCCACCGTGAGCGCACTTAACCCCCCACAAACCACTGCGTGAAACACCGAGGAGACTGACTCTGTTCATTTGGCTGTGGTGATAGTTACAATTACAACGTACTAAGGAATAACGAAACCGAATTTATCGATGCCATCCGACAAGCCCTCTTGCACCCCATCGAACCATTCATCTTACCGACCATGACTCGAGAATACCACGAGAAACAAATTGCAGAATGGTTACATACCGATTGGCGATCCAAGGCGGAAGAGATCCTGGAACTTAGAAGGAAGGGGATAGAAACGCAGAACGGTAAAGATGTGAAAGATTTCACTCTTTAGGTTTGCTTTTGGTTTGCGTAATCTAACGTGGTAGGAGCAGGGGTTAGATGGGTAGTAGATTGCATATTTCGTTTGGGTATGGGTTTGGGTTTTTGGTCTTGTAAGAGGTATTTTCATTTGCATGGGTCATGGATAGATTTTTCGTTTGTCGATCCCAACCTTGCTTGCGTACTGTGGACAGCATCAATGGGAAGCATGAGACCGATAGTTGACCTGAGAAAAACGACCTCCGCTGCGGAGGGAAGGTCTGTCACAGACAAGCGGGTGAGGGGATAAGCAGACACTGGACCCACTGCTGAAGGGATTATTTAGGCGGGACGAAAACCCCCAGAGGTAGTTGTCCGTGGCAGTCGGAGTGAAGAGATGAAACGAGGTTGATGATATCTCCCATTCTCCAAGGAATCTCAAAGCCTGGACTCTGGTGATGCTGATCGGATCATTGAAGGGGAAAGAGAATCCATGATATCAACATCGAAGGCGGGATAGCTGAGGTGATTTCCACTTTCTCCTATCCGATTATAGATATTGTTTTTTTGATGGTACCTCAATCAGGGTCTCTATAGTATAGGTGGTCAGTACGTCACGTTGTGGTTAACACAGCAGAACTGTGAAGACAGCTGTTCGAGTCAGCTTAGGGACAATCATTTTTTTGATTGCCTTTTTTCCGATCAATCAATCAAAACCCATAAATCACGATCAAAATCCATTTGTTCTGGTCTTCCTTTTGCCACTGGATGGTTTGATAGATTGGGATTGCGCCACCCCTTTGATTCAGGTCATGCATGTCCTCGGTACAGTGCACTGTCTCTGTATCCCTTCACCTTGCTTTCTTCTTCTTCTGCTTCTTCTTCTCAAACGTCATCATCATCAAATACACTCAGCCAAGCTTCTAGACCTATCCATCTATATATACTTCTTCTCTGAAGAAACCCCCTATTGGCAAGACGCCCGACCTATAAAGATAACATAGCCTATCATGAGTAACCAATCTAAGAGTATCAATATCAATCGAAATCTTCGCCCCGCGTGAGTATCGAGTTCTGCCTTCATCATTTGCCCGTGATCTTTTTCCCACACATAGGCTGACCGTGTGCCTATCACTCCCAGCGGCGCTTTGGGAAACGCTGGCGCAGGGGCATGTTCGACTTCTTCCCCTTTACTGTTCTCCACTTCGAATCCTACTACCCAACCTTTGGCTATAGCTAGAGCAGGTGGGACAGGCGGACAGATCTACGTTTACGCAGAAGATGGAGATAACACATCTTACGCTTCCTTTGCTGGCGGAGGCCGGCAGTGGGTTTGAAGAAGGCAGGAGGAGGACACTGGCTGTGAGTTCACCTTACCACTATACATTGGGGATGGGGGCAGAGCTGATATTAAGTGGATTTGGTATAGGGCGACGACAATGACGCCAGCGAGTCGTCAGAGACCACGAGAGAATCTCTGATGTCCTACCTGCATGAACCCCTCTCTCAACCACCCGGAAGATCACTTCAGGTTGATCCTCTAACACCGCCCTCCTCTTTTACCCCCTCGGTCGACATCCCCTTCTCCACCACTACTCAACACAGTCAATCATTCTCACTTCCTCTTACGCCCGTATCGTCCTCTTCACTGAGCGATCCCACCTCCCCCCCACTCATCAAACCTACATTACCTCGTGCTCAAAGCCAAAGCCAAAGCCAAAGCCATAAATCCACCCTACCGACCAAACAGGAACGTCAAATCATCTCATTGATCTCGTCGATATTCCCCAACCACTTCACATCCATATCGAACCATTCGACCACCCTTGAAATAGTCACTCCTCCTTCGAACGTCCTCAAAGGGTTTATAGTAGATACTACCACAAAGGGAAGAACGGTATTCGTCCATATGGAATCTAATCATCCTACACCCATCACTCGTCCAGAAACTCTCTCTCCCAATTTCTCACAGGTCCTGAGGCCACACGATCCCCTTCTTTCCATCTCGCCTCCTACCTCTTCGTCAAGTGCAATATCAGGGGGGTTGTACGGTATGGACATTCGAGAATCCCTTACAGCTTTACTGGATCTCTCGTCAGATGCCTTAGAAGCGAATAATCTAGTATTGGTGCTTGATAGAGAAGAAAGCGAGCAAGAGAGTCTAGCGGAATTACTTCATTCCCTAATGTACGTTGGAGGACAGGTACTCAAGTCGCCGTCGAAAGTCCTCGGAGGGTGGGAATGGGATATTAGGAAGTGGGTTTTGGTAGGGTTGGAGCTGTAAGACGAACATATGTTTTTCCCCTTGTTCGTTTTCTTCTTTATATGTCCTCAACAGGCATTTCGTTTTTTCTCTTGTTTATCATTTACTGTTCATATCATTGGGTTCTCAATTTCACTTTCACTCCCCCTATTCGTGTCATTCTCATCTCTTCTCAATTCCTCGGCTGAGGTCATCTTTTGTCTTGTTATGTTTTGCATATATCCCTTCTTTTCGAACATCGTAGTAGATAAGTTGTAAATTAGACGGTATCACGTAAAGTAAAATAAAACATGTTATATGAAATTCTTCGTTGGTGAATTCTACTTGCATACTCTGCCGAGGCATTTACTAACACTAATTGACATCATCCTCAAAGTTCTGCCCATTCATGGAAAAATCGAATCCTCGTTGCGTGTACATGACTAATTCATTCATATGTATATATCTACTAATCTAATCCTTCACTCGTCAAGCTACATCCCTCTTTCTCCCAAGTCCATCCTCGTTCTAATCTTCCATACAACATCCACCTGTACCTCTCTCGTACAACAGACAACTCCAAAACCACGCCTACAACACCACGACGCACAAATCCCTTACTCCTCTTTACCACCTATAACCTCGTCCCCACCAGGCATCTTAGGTTCCTCCTCCAAATCGCTCGTTCGATCCAACGTGGGCGTTCCCGTACCAGCAGATTCACCAAGACCAAGCTTGATAGCATTTTCAGTCGACGAGGTGGGTTCGGCACTTCCCCAAGCATTGTTCCCATAGCCTATACTCGCTCCTACCTGACCTAGATCTACGTTAGTCCCCGATCTCAGAGAAGGATCGATAGAATCGTTCTCGTCATCGCTTAGTTGAGGAGAAGGCTGGACAGGCGTTGTTGGGATGTTATCGTCTACGTCGGAGTATGAAGGTAGTTCGTCGGATGATTGTGAGGCGTCACCTTGTGATGTATTGGAAGAAGCGGGTTCGATAGTAGGGGAAGAGGGTGGGAAAGGTGTGGCGGCACGGGATGCTTCCTGCTCATTTCAGCTTACATTAGCTTATCTTACCACGAGGGGTAGGTAATGACTATGGATAGGAGAATACTCACCTCAGCTTTGATCCGTGATATACCGCCAATAGGTCTCTTAGTCCTTCGACGGTAGAACAGTAAATACGCCGCGCGGCTCTATAGATCGCATCACACCATCAGTGACGTCGACAACAGAATCAGCAAGAACTACTGACCTGTACAGCTTCCACATCCGCCTTGGATACCCTCGAATCATCGTAATTATACCACTGCCCATCCACTCTATTCCTACAGAAGGCAGTATAATGTCCCCCTCCCATACCACCAAAATGATTATCCACAGCGTCTATCAGGTCACATCCATACCAATTAGCACAGCCCATCGTCCGAGCTGGTTATGGAGTCAGAAACACTCACACAAATCGTAAATCATCTCTTCATCATCATGCTCATCAATCCCCAACTCCTCCAACTCTCCACTATGTCCATTCATCTTCATACTCTTCGCTACCTTCCTCTCACCTATCCTCTCGCCGAGATCCAACCCGTCAATAGGGAAATTGACCATATTGTCCAGCTTATCTCCCATCCTTCGTGAGGATCCAAATCGTTTGATGCAGATCACCAAGATATCAGGTGCTTTGTAGATCTCCAATTTCTTCGTGGCCGCTTGGTGTTTCTTACACTATATAATCATGCAATACATCAGCTTCCATCGATCAGGATCGCGGAGAAGAAGTCAGGGGAGAAGAAACGTACAACAGGACAATACCACAGATCGTCTTCGCCCAGTGTTTCCTCCTTCGAGAACTCATCCAAACAATCTTCGACAGTAATCTTCCTACCTTCCTTCTTCTTCGCCAATTCCTTGTCAATCGCAGGATCGACAATCTCATCGCCCATAACTTCTTCGTCAAGCCACTCGTGAAAAGCTGACGAAGACCATTCACAGAAGATCCCTTCGCCTGGTCTGACGACCGGTTGACCGGTATGCGCATGTGCATGAGGAGGAATATGAGAAGAGGAAGAATCAGATGTGTTACCTTCGTCTTCTGATTGGTATGATGGTGAGACTATCGAGTTGATGCCAGCTGTCATTCGTTTGAAAAGAGCTTTCTTGGGTTTCTTCCTGGACTCGAGCAATGACCACGTCGAAGATGACTCGTTAGGGTCTTTGGAATAGATGCGATGAACGTTGATCTTCTCTTTGGTTTTGAACGAGTTGAACATCGCTTCACTCGCTGCTTCGGCGACATGAATCTTGAATAGATCCGCACGGGGTACGAGTTTACCGGATACCGATCCTGTGACAGACCGTCCAGAGGTCGAGCCTTGGCTGACCAGAGAAGTTGTCGAAGGACTTGCATGTAGGCCAGAAGGGTTGGGCGAAGGAGCAGGATGATCGACATCCATCGAGGTCTCATCGTTGTCAGGTGTGACCTCAACGACGGTAGTCTGATCGCCGTTGAGATGGATCTCCGTAATAGGCAGCGAATCTTCCTCTGGTTTAGGTGTGCTGGGCGTAGGTACAACAGCTTTTGAGCTGGAAGCGTGAACGTATAATTGATCTTTCAGCTCGGGTTTGACAAACCGGGTGTATCCTCGCATGATGGCTTCTCGCACTGATGAGGGATCACTAGCATCCGTTTTGGAAAGAGTGATGAAGAATGGTTTGGCGTGGTTGTCGGAAGGATAGTTGTTGCCGTATCGCGACCGGTGTTCGTTTGTCTTGAACGTATACACTGGGACAGTGATTGATTCGTCGGTTGGTACGGTGCCGACAGATCTGCGAGTAGCGGATACTGGAACGTCAAGCTCGTAAAATATGATCACATCGTGGTCTTTGGCTTCACTGTTGTGGTCGGCGTCGATCCAGAAATTGTAAGGCCGGCCATGCCATAGATCAAAACCGAGGAGCTGTAGCATTGTGTGAGTAATATTGGCCGTGCGTTCGTATGGCAACGTACTCACATTTGACGCTTTGCTGCCGGTCAGTGCAGCTAATCTATCTTTCACCTGAGCGAACGAAGCATTCTGAGGAACAAGAAGTTTGACCAAGATTGGAGGTTTCTCGACGTCTCGAGGTACAAATACCATTTTCATGTGTCGGTGTTGAGCGATAGGAAGGGGTACGGTCAAGTACATGAACTAGATTTCTGGGTCAGCACACGTCGCAGCGTTTGTAAAGCTAGACAACTCACTGGATCCATTGTTATCGATTCCTGCGTGCAGACAGTTCAATCAGATGACTTACCTTGCGCCTCTACAAGAGCCAGAGATCACTCACCTTATGACACTCTGGGCAGACCAGCGTACTCTGCAACTGTCCTTGGAAAAGGTCCACAATAACACTATCGTTCCTCTTCTTGTACCCATCCCAGCACTCTTTACCCAGCTCAGCCAATTCTTTCTCGCCTCCTCCAGCCTTCCAATCGGGTTTCTCAATATATGGCTTCTTGATGATTCTATTCAGATCTTCATGTAATCCATCAAGCAAGAAAGCGATGAACTCTTGAGTATCGTGTTGGCCGTACCCTGCGAATTGAGGCGCAAATCTTGAAGTGGTATATTTGAGGGTACGGGGGGAGTAAGAATGGTAAGATGAGGTAGGGGCGCTCCAGAGATTCTCAACGACTTCGCCAAACGCTTCTGCTATTTTCCCGTGCATACCTAGGGGGTTATCTCGGTTGAGCTCTTCGGTGTACACGCCGGCTGAAACATCCGTTTTAGTGAGTAATGCTATTTCCACAATGAAAAGGACGAAGGCCAAACTCACATAGGAAGTACTCGCTCAATTCTTGAGTATTGCTCAAACACTGTACCGCACTGTTCATAAAACAGGTGTTTCCTAAGTTCTGTAATCCTATTAACCCCTTCCCTTTTTTATCCTGTTGGGTTTGGCTTCTCGTCTGGACAGCGCCATTGCTGGATGTAGAAACTTGAGGTACGGTCAACGCGGTATCTGATCCACCGAAGAAGGCGGGTTTGGAAAACAGCGGTGCAGCTTTCTTGATTACTGCTTTGTTCTCTCCATCCACATCAACGTTCCAAACGGTATTACCATTCTCTATATTACCAAATTCAACGGCTACTGTTTGGTTCTTTGAGCTTCCTAACACAGCTTCAGCGAGATCCTGAGCTGCTTCTTCAGCAGGGAGGAAGCTGTTGGATGTCCCTATCAAAGCTGAAGGAGAGATCACCAAGGGGCCCGAAGATAAAAGCTTCTCATCATTTGACGGAGTCTTCTCAATCTTCCATAAACGTATCGGCGTGTTGTTGTCTATAGCTGCTGGGTCGAGTTTCTGAAGAGCAACGGATTTGACGAACTCTTTGAACGTAGGCATAGAAGTGGTGCTAGGACAGGAAAGGACGATTTGAGCGGATTCGTCATTTTCGGGTTTGGTGTAAGTCGAAGAAGGAGCGGGGATAATGAATAGTCTGATGTTGGCAGGTTGAATCTCTATCTTCTCAGGAGGAACGCAATAACGGGGTAGGGAAGGACCATCGTATGTGTCGGACCTATCAGAGCTAATGGATGAGTATACACAAAAACATGCTAAGTGAACAAGGTGACATACCATTCCACAATCTTCCTCCAACCGTCACTAGGGATAAAAACGAAATCCCTATCTTCTTCTGCATCGCCTAAAGCCCACACCTGCTCTTCCTTCCCTTCCCCAATCAGGCTATACCCATCTGTGCGATTCCCCTTGGACTGGATCACCCAGAACGTCTCGTCTGATTGATCGGGGATAAGCCGGGTCATACCAGCTTTCAATTCTTCAGAGAGGGACGTTTGGGCCGGTGCTTCTGCGTCTTCGTTGAAAGCTAGCTCGGTAAGTTTGGAAATGATACTTTTAGGAAGTAGATAGTACCTGTCGTAAGGGATCAAGGGAGGATTCATATAGTCTAATGAGATCACATCAGCTTGTCGTGGAGAAGCTCCTGAGTGAAAAAGGACCAACCTATAATCTCATCGTATCTCTTTCTCCAGATATTCTCTGGTGGAGCATCATCCAGAGTAACAGTCTTGTCCCCTTCCTCTCCGTCATCCGACGAACCAATCTTTACTTCTCCGGTCCTCTCTACCCAGCTCCTGCTCCCCGTCTCATCCGCATCGTTATCATTGTCCACTCTGAGGGGACTACTGGTTCCTACCATACTACTTGTCCCGTTGAGCGAAGGGAAAATGTCCGAGGGGTCTTCTGAAGCTGCTCTTTTGGGTGAAGAGGAGGATGAGGGGGATGGCGGCTGTGAGGTGGAGCGAGGTCGTTTGAGTGAAGGTGGTAAGACGGAGTGCGTCATGTGATGCAGCGAGCGGAGGTATGGAGGGTTGCCTACAGTCTGTCTGGGTGATATTTTGTGACTGAGGATGATCTTTTTGAAGTATCTAATGTTGTTTTAGGATGTTGATGAATGGTGAAAAGTGAGAATTGATGAAAATGAACACTAACGTAAGTCAAGGAAGGGGTGACAACAAAAAGTCGCGAAAGAATGTGTTAACACGATCAACCAACTTTGCGTAGATTCATCCAATTCATTCAATCCTTCCTTCCTCGTATGCTTTCTCTGAATGCATTGGGCTCTGCGTCCATTGAGAAAAGACGGTCTGCTGAAGATTCTTTTATACATGAAAGGTGGTGTGAGCTACAATCATTCGACGAGAGTCAAAAAGGATTGTCCCCAAGCTGACTCGAACAGCTGTCTTCACAGTTCTGCTGTGTTAACCACAACGTGACGTACTGACCACCTATACTATGGAGACAGAGGCTTTTTCGCGTTTTTTGCCAAATTTTGGGTCTTGTATATAAAGTCTTACAAAAGGGATTTTGGATGCCCTTTGTCTATGTTGAACCTCGTTGTCTCTATGTCATTTGCCACCGGACAACTGCGTTTCATTTCACACGTCAACTTCACTTCTGCATCCTTCTCATTCACTTCTTCATATCGCCATATCATTTTCACAATTGTGTCATCCACGAACCACTCACCAACACACCAACCCAGCACCATGTCAGCCCCACCCCAGTACACCGACACTCCCCAAGCGTCTCCTCTCCCAGCAAAGAAATCGTACGGCGCCGCACCCACCGATGCCGAAGCGACTGAACCTTTATTATCCGCCGCTCAAGCATCCACCTCTGCTCAACGAACCGGAAATGCATGGGTAGATGAAGGCTCTTCGGATGACTTCAAAGTGGGCGTGAACGTCATCGACTGCGACACTGAGATCAGACTAGCGTTCATCCGAAAAGTTTACTCGATCTTATTCCTCCAGCTGCTCTTGACCTCTGTGGTATCTTTGGGGATGTCCTACCCTGCTGTATCAGATTTCACAAAGCAAAATAGCTGGATCATCTGGATCCCGTTGATTGGAAGTATGGTCTCGTTGTTTATGGTATACTGGAAGAGACACCACCATCCTGCAAACATGATCCTGTTGGGTATCTTCACGCTTTTCGAGGCTATGTCGATTGGATTTGTCACTAGTATGGTAGAGGGAAGAATCGTAAGTTGTCAATTTCTGCTGACTGTACTAAGAATGAAGACGCCTTAGCTGACTCCCGTCAACGCAGGTCCTCCAAGCCCTCTTCCTTACTTTAGGTGTATTTGCCGGATTGACCCTCTTCACCTTCCAAACCAAGGTGAGTATTTCCATCTCCTCCCTCTTAGCCCGTACCTTTCTATGCACCGTACTACCCCAGCTAACTCAACACGCACAGTTCGACTTCTCATCCCTCGCCCCCTTTCTCTTCGTCGGCATTTGGGGACTCATCACCGCGTCCCTCGTCCAACTCTTCCTCCCCTTCAACGCAAACGTCGATCTCGGAATCGCATGCTTCTCGACCCTTCTCTTCGCCGGTTTTGTCTTATACGACACTCAACAGATCATGAAGAGACTCTCCGTTGATGAGGCTATCCTGGGAGCTTTGACGTTGTATTTGGACTTCTTGAACTTGTTCTTGAGCATCTTGAGAATTGTGAGTTTACAGTTTATTGGAAGGAAGTCCAGACGACTGACCCCTAGTGCAATAGCTCAACAACCAGAACAACCGATAGATTCATGTCGACATATCCAAACATCTCCACAGTTGACAAGACAATCGCAACCATCATATCTAGTCTTATCCACCATTCGTATTGATCTAACCCAATCCACTGTATCCTACCTAGGATCTTGTCCAGCTTTCATTGTTCCCGTTATGATCATTTCTATGTATTGTTGTGACACCACCTTCCACTTTGGGGTACTAATCCAACTTATCTTATATCAGCGCTTTTGACGGTTCTGAAACATAATTTCGATCTCGACTGCCCACGCCCCTACTCTCTTATAGCAACTTCTTCCGATACCACTTGCCTCCTCCGAGCGGTTACCGTCAATTTCAATCTCAACCAGCCTTGTCAAGATACCCACAATTCCGAACGCAGGATACCTTTTCCGCTTCGCCTCGTCCGATATCAGAAATTCAGGAGAACACAATTTCAATCTCGACTATCTCTAAAAGGAGATTTACCCAAATCGATAAGATAACTTTGATAGGTTACCCAAAGCAGCGCCGGTGGACATTACGGTGATCACTTTCGTCGATTTCGAGTTATCGTTCTGACTACCATTGATGCTAACGATGGTCCCACTCTCTACTGATGACGCTCTTCAAGGATTGCTGCTTGTTGATCAAACGCCGGGAAGATGGGTATACGAGGTGTTATTGCTATATAACTGAGATCCGAGAGAATCTTTTCAAGTAACTTATCAACTCAACAAACTCACTATCGATACAGGCAATCCTCAACAGATCTCAATTGCTCTTACACTTAAACAACTCAACACTTGGATACTCAAACACCAAATAATCAAACTTACCAACCCAAAATGCACGCTCAAGTATACTACCAAATCCTCCTTTCCCTCGCTCTCCTCCCCTCCGCCTTCGCTTCACCTCTCAGAGCTACCAACACCGACGCACCAATAGCCAAAGGAACAGTCATCCCCATCACTCATCGATCTCCCCTCCTGTCCCATCCAATCTTATCAGCTCGTACCGATGACTATATCCCAATATTCGACTCTCAAGCTGCCGAGTTGGTGCAGAAGGAGCTCAAAGCAGTCAAGAACAAATATTCGAAAGCTGCGCAGTACCTCTCCGGTGTTCAGGTGGCAGAAGCGGACGTGTCGTTCCAACAGCCCAACGCGGCTTTACCAGTCCAGGCTGCTCAGTCTGCTAAATCAAAGACCGCTTCTGGCGCACCTTCAAGCTCGAGTAGTAGATCGACATCAACTTCGACCAGCGATCTCGCATCTAGCAGTACTGCTACGGTCACTCCTACTGCAAAGACCTGGTCAACGGGAGTGACAGTCATCGCACCCAACTCCATCCCATCATCTTCAACTAAAGTTCCACCACCCAGTGGAACAGGTGTTGCCGCACCCATTGCCTCAGTCTCGATAGATAACGACGGTGTATTCAACTTTCTAGGCAACCACGCTCCATTGCTAGCTCCGATTATCGGTTCTCACACTCGATCGGCAATCTCAAAGGCTCAATCCTCAGCGACCAACACTGTATCTACGGCTTCGTTCGCGCCGCCAAAGAGCTCTTCAGGCATTGCAACTTCCACCTCATTGATCAAAGCCCTACCTACCAGCTTGATCTCTGCGGATTTACCGCTCGACCATACAGTCGGTGATCTCCATATCCGAGGTAAATCAAGTTCGCCAGTAGTCCCCTTAACAGATTACATCCAAGGATCGCTCGACGTGCTGTACTACGGTAATATCAATATCGGTACCCCCTCGCAAAGTCTCTCAGTAGATTTCGACACTGGTTCAGCGGATCTCTGGGTAAGTCGGACCGTCCCCCTTTCCCTCCTCTATCATGTTTGCTGACCTTGTGTTCCGGTGTAGTTCCCGGTCGGCTGTTCAAATTGTCAATCCGCGCAATTCGATTCATCCCGCTCATCAAGCTACCAATCCACCTCCCAATCCTTCGGGGTACAATACGGTTCAGGCAGTGTATCGGGTCAGCTGGCCAGAGAAAACGTCATGGTAGCCAATACGATGGTGCAAGGTCAATATTTCGGAGCGGTCAATAGCGAGTCATCAGATTTCCAGGGGAACCCCAACTCCGGTGTGATGGGTATGGCCTTCTCGTCCATCTCGTCGTCGGGTAAACCAACGTATTTCGAAAATCTCATAAACAACAAGGCTGTCAGCTCGCCTTTATTCGGGTTCCATTTGACTAGAAGACAGGCGCAGGGGAGTCAGCTGTGTATTGGGTGTTATGATAGTAGTAAATTCACTGGGGGGATCAGCTGGGTTCCAGTCATTTCGCAGACTTATTGGTCGGTCAGTATGACTTCGTTCAGCACCAATGGGGGAAGGAGTAATGCACTGTCGCAGTCTCTTATCGGGGTGAGTGTTACTTCCCCTATTTCCTTAGAGCCTCTCAATCCACGGGACATCTAAGCAGACAATGACCAGTGCTAATCCCACCCACCCACCCAGGCCATCGACACAGGAACCACCCTAATCTACGTCCCCACCTCCATAGCAGACGCATTCTACGCCCAGATCCCCGGCTCCTCGCGTGCAGACCAGTACGGCGAAGGGTTCTACCAATACCCCTGCAAAGCGTCTATCACAGTGTCCCTGGGATTCAACAATAAGAACTTCAATATGAATACTGTGGATTTCAACTTGGGTAAAACCTCGTCCGGGTCCAATCTCTGTGTCGGGGCGGTATTGGCGGTGGCTGATGGGTTCCCGGATAATCTTGCGATTGTGGGGGACGCGTTCTTGAAGAGTTGGTATAGCGTTTATGATTATTCGAATGGCGTTAGGGTAGGGTTGGCCAGTTCGACTAATAATAAGTAACTTGGGTGATAGAGTAGTGATTTGTGATTGACTTTAAGATTATAGATTATAGATTATAGATGATAGATACATAGATATGACTTACGCACAATAAACGATGAAATGAGATTCGTAGTAGCTTGTGTGCGATTTGAAGCGGAGAACTTCAGAGTCCTTCTTTTGCCTCTAGTGAGGTCAAGTAACATCCAAAGCGGATTCAACCATCATCATTGATGTTCAACTAGATCGCCCTTGTTGACTATCCAGGTGAATGAAATTAGTCTGGTTCTCCAACCTCACTTGAGCTGATAGCAATCGTACAATCCAATCATTCATGCAATATTCATCAATTCGTGCGTCACTTCAATCCTGATATCCAGCCTACTAATCTACTAAATACTATAATGGAAAAAGTGCTTCAAGCATATATCACAGATAGACGACCATACGAAAGCACGAGACGAAAACAAAGCTTCTAGCTTTATTTCATTTAACCTCAAAATTGAGAACAAGTATAATACCACATAAAAGCTATCTTACAACATCCATCCATCCCTTGCCGAAACCGCCAAAGTAGAACTGACTTCCACTTCTAAACAGATATATACAACACCTCAACCTAACTATCACCCATCTCAACATCCTCGTTGGCCCCCACCCCAATCGGAGGAACCCCGAACCCCCCAGCGAGAACATCGACCAACCAATTTTTATCCTCCGGAGCTAAGGCGGGCTTCTCGCTCTTACTTTTAGCTCGGAGGATGACGGGATGCTGGACGATATGTCCGATGGTAGGTCTAGACTCGGGTTCAGAGTTCATACATTGCGTGATGAGGTCGCATAGTGCTGGTGAGAGCGGGGAGAGGTCGACTACTGAGAAATCGTTTGATCGGAGGGCTTGCCACGGGAGTCCTCCATCGGGGACACAGATGTTGGTTGATACTTCGAGGATCACCAGGCCAAATCTAAAGATAATTTCATCATCAGCATTATCCTTAAATCTGTGTTCGCCGAGATACCACTCACGAGAAGATATCCGCAGCCATGACGAAAACACCCCTCAACATCTCAGGAGGCATATATACCCTATCACCCTCTCGTTCCAATTTCTCACTTCTCAAGGGGATACTACTCGAGCTAAAACCGTTGCCTGCGCCCAAGCCCGATCCTCTGAGTATCTCAGCAGGTTCGATCCGGGGGTATCGAGTGGCCAAGCCGAAATCACCAATTTTGAGCGAACCGGTGGAGGAGATTAGGATGTTGGCTGGTTTGATGTCGAAGTGGATCACGCCGTTGGAGTGGATGTGGAAAATTCCCTGTAAATATATGTCAGCTCTATGTTTTACTGCTGCACTGCCATGCGTGAAGGAGTCATGACATAAGCTACTAGGGATAGAGCAAACTCACATCACTTAACTCCCTGACAATCTTCCATACCCTCCCTTCGTCCAACCTTTCCACGACTCTACCATATTCTTCAAGGAAGAAGGATAAAGATCCGAGACACAGTTCAGTCTGAATGAACAGCTGTCGATTCTGTTCCCACGCATCTTCAAATTTGATCACATGTTGACAAGGGGTTTTGGAGAGATGTCGGAGGATGTCGACTTCTTCGAGGTGGCGTAGTCTATAAGCGTACATTGTCAGCGTCGATCTCTTATGTCCGGTAGTGATGGGAATGAAGAAGATAAGACTATCGCGACACCAAGGGAGCAAACCCACCTATCTTTAATCCCATCGAACACCCCTCTAGCTTTCTTCACAGCCCACAATCCCTCCCCATGCCTATCCTGCACTTTCACAACCGTCGAAAAAGCACCTTTACCCAGTACTTCAAGCGTGATAAACTTCTTTTCGAACAGATCTTCCTCTTCAGGTTGTAAAGTAGACGTAGCAGGGTGTGATTGTCGATGATGCAACGTCCGCTGATGATGCTTGTTAGAAGGGGGTAAAGCGGGGAGGGAAAGGCGGGGCATGATTCCTGATCCGGTGGTTGAGATGTTCTTCATGGATGATGGGGGAGGTTTGGCTGGGAGAGCCGCAGAGGTGAGTATGGGACTTGGTGTGGGAGTTATCAAGTTTGATCGAGCAACTATATTCCAATATCAGCATATATCCTAATCTACCGTCTATGTTCGACCACGACTTACCGGCCAGCGCAGCCTTCTCACCACCATCCTTCGTTGGCGTTCCTTCATCCTCACTCTCCGATGCCACGCCATTACTCAATCTCCGTAACAGACCAACCCTATTGACCTTCCCGCTCGCACCCAGAGTCAAAGGCTTCAGCCCCACCGCCTGCGCCTGCGCGGCCTTCCCTCCCATACCCACCGTCGGACTTGACGCAGCGTCGTCCGTGTCCATGGGCGATCCCGCCCAATCAGGCGAAGACGAAGTGGTGAGTGTGAGTTGAGGTACGCCTGAACCAGGTCGTTTCTTCATGGTGGATGGAGGGGGTAATTTCTTCGTAGATGGGGGAGGCATAAAGCTTGATCGTGAGCTCGAAGGGATGTTGGGTTTGGTAGATTCCTCCAGTGTACCGGAATTATCGTCCATTTCGAAAGGTGTTGACCCGAGGGTAGGTTGGGAAGATGAATGGCCGATACCTCTCGGAGCGGTAGAATGGGTAAATGCATTCTTCTTGACAGGGGTATCAGGCATAGAAGGTTTAGCATCGTTCCCACCATGTTTCATTCCCAAACCCACTCCACTTTCACCAAGGAAATCAAAGGCGTTTTGTTGACCGGGCCAACCGCTGTTCATCATTGGCATGATACCGGGAGTTTCCACGTCCATATTTGATGACGAAGATGATCGCTCATCCCCCATTGACGAGGTCCTCTTCAACATCGCCGGCCGACGTGGTCGAGCAGTGGGCTTCATCACCGATGGAGGAGGTACCAAGAGTTTGGGTTTTGGTCGATCTTCGTCCCCATCTCCCATCGACACTCCACTATCTCTGGGTTTAAACTTCCTGCTAACAGTGTTATGCGGTTGTTCGAAAGCTTCTTGGAGTGGTTTCACATCTTCGAAGATAGGTGGTTCAGCAGGTGAAAAAGCAGATGCAGGTGGAGTGAGGTTGGCAGTGGACAGAGACGATAAGGACGAATTGGAATAGCTGAAATCGGGCAATGGTCCAAGATTCGGTGTGAGCGAGAGTGCCAGTGACTTCGCACCGAACGATCGTGATAACGAAGCGCTATTTGCGGCATGTGGTAATCCTTCTCCCGAATTTATCCTCTTGTGAGCTCTACCATTCGAGGACGACGAAGATGGCAATCCTGATAAACCCGATGAACCGAATGTAGGAGCTGGTCTGGTCTTCTTCACGTGGATATGCGAATTACTACCGAAAAGCTCGTCTTTATCACTCCCACTAGTCGTGGGTATCTGGTCGAGGGAGATTGCTTTTTTAGTTATCGATCCCAATGTCGGTCGTTCGGCATCTGTACCTGCTCTGGCTCGCAGCGGGTGCGACGTTGATAACCTTGGTATTCTGGACGAATCGTTTTTGGTGGCGAAGAGCGAATGGGAGGAAGTACCATCTTGAGATTGCGATGTGCGTATGGGTGGGAAGAGTGGCTGAGGGGGTGGAACAGGTAACCCATTACCCATGACAGGTGTGGGCGGTGAGAAGGGCGATTCGTCATCTTCCTCCTCGTCATTCATCATTTGGTTTGTAGCGTATTTCAATGGACTTGACTGTTCACCCGCACCCATCCTTTCCTTTTCAGCGGATAAGAAAACGCTCCTTGGATCCTCTTTCGTCTTTCCAGCTCTAGCCAGACTCCTACTCTGTCCTGGTACTCTCCTGATGGGCGACTCGTCATCTACCAATTTCAATCTAGCAGTCGCACTTGCCATTCCACATGCTGGCGTGGGACTTTCCTCCAGTGGCGACGAGGACGATGTGGTGGAATCCTCCCTCATCATCGTGTTGCTCTTTTGAAGATATGCCGAGCGGGAAGGAGACGCCGAGGGTGAATATCCATTATGTACCGAATGCGGATGCAGGTTTACACCTAGTCCGTATGTGGTTCTAACCGGGGAGATCATGACGAAATCGTCGTCTTGTTGTCTGTGTGATGGCGAGGGTGAAGGCGAGAGCTTGTGTTTCCCTTTGGAAGATGGAAAGGGCGATTTGAAAGAAGAGGAGGAAGGTACCGCAAAGGGATTGGCCATGGGACTTGCACAACTCGGTTGGGCCGTTGCACTAGATGAGGAAGAGGAAGTACCGCCCCCGCCAGCGGAGGAGGATGAGGATGAAGATGATGTGGATGATTTACCGAATGAAGAGCTGGTGAACCAGGTGGTAGGTCTGTTCAACCCTTTTGCTCTAGGTACTCTAAAGTTGGATGTGGACGTTGAAGTTGAAGAAGATGCGTTTGAGGTGGACGATGATTGGTGATGTTGAAGCACGGGCCCACCGTTGTTTGATGTACGTGCGGTCATTGTGGAGAGATGCCAAGTAACAATTGGTTATTGATTGATCATAGAGGGAAGAGGTTTGTTGATTTTAGATACGAGTCGAGATTGAAATCATGAATGTTTGTTTGGTGAGTGAGAATGGGAATGACGAATGTCGAATTTGTCGTTAATTGTTTGTCGTTTGTCGAAATGAGGCTTGCCGAGAACGATTAAAAAGTGATGGTGAGAACTGGCTGGTGGGAATGAAGATCTAAAAGTGGAATGTATGGTCGTATCGTCGTATATGCGTGTTTGATGACGATTGACCAGGTGAATGTGATGGATGGATGATACAAAGTTGGTTGATATGTTTGAGAATGTAGAATGTAAATGTTGATGTTGAAACGCGTCCTATCCTTCCTTCCTCACCTTGAGTCAGAAAAGGTTATAGCTAGGAGTAACCTTTTCTCTAAATGCGATTCATCCAGATCATTCGTGCTTCTTCTTGATTCCCTTCCAGCGTATAGATGTCGACGATAGAGTAAGAATGAATGGGATGGGATGGATGAGTAACACTAAAAATAATGTTTGAATTGAATAGAAATGAGTTAAGGGTTGAAGGATGTACGAGTAGTAGGTGAAAAGGTAAAAGTAAAAACAGTCACATACAAGTAAGTAGAACAACCGTACCGTACCGTAGTTCAGGATAAACTCGTATCGCACAGGGCACCGCGTAATCCCTCAAAGGGTCATTTGACTATTTAACCACTTGTTTATCTCCCTCATGTATTCACGTGCCGCCACAGTGGCACTCGACACATATCCAAAAAAAAAAAGAAAGAACACGCGTCGTGGTTGTGCGGGATTATCATCCCACAAGATCAGAGTGGCACAAGAGGTCAAGCAAGGAACGGAACCAAATACCAGTTCACTCATGTAGGAGATGACCGATAAATCGGCAATCAAACGTACGTCATTGATGGGGTAATCTTATACATTGCTCAAAGGAAGTTGGATGAATCTCATGTTCATGTTCTGATATGATGGACTGGACTGGATGGGGTACTCGAGGGATGGCGAGCTATGGTGTGATAGGTTGAAGATATAGGAGATACATCACAAATAGATCCAGAAAACAAAAGACAGGTATCGACAAGACGTATACAGATCTAGGTCGGGCGTGAAGCAGAAATGGCATCTATATTATATACGTCGTATGACAGATGATTACAGGAGACAGAGAAGGGATGAAAGTCGATACAGATTGATGAGATATTGTGTGGATCTGTTGAAGTGCAGATGGGGAAGAGGGTGTACACTGATTAAGACAATTGTTGATTGGAAGATAAGATAAGATGGATTGATAGTTTGCGTTGGAAATGGGAATCAAAATAGTCGATGGGAGTGTATTATGTATGTTTTGGATGTCGGTGTGAACGTGGATGTACGATTGAGGTGTATAATGATGTACTTAGATGGAAACTCATGATGAAACCACCTAAAACTACAATGCAGCATCAGCACAAATTCCTCCAATCGAACATCATGTTCAGACAATAGGACGTCACACCCACCTATATAGCAGCCTTCATCTCATAATCCCTCAACCTCTCAGGCAACTGCGTCTCCCGTCTACTTCTACCCGTATCGCTAGACCCCACACTGGCCACGCTCCCAGCTCTATTGAAAGAGATAGGAGGGGTAGAGTTCGACACGGTTCGTCTTAAGCCGATCCCACCGGTCACAGATTTGGGTAAAACCTGACCATGAGAGAGGGGTACGGTCTTTGTCAATCTCTCGAGCAACTCCCCATCCAACGAATCAGGGAGGGTCGAGGGGGTACCAACTGGTGAATGGGTATTTGCTCTTCTCCCTTTACCGCTACTCATTTCAGTGGAGTCATTGGACAATTTCGATTTCTTCCTTGGACCCAATTCATCCTCCGCCTCTCTACTCATAACCTCTTTGAGGGGACTTCCAATGACCGGCGAGCCGATGACGCTATTGAGTCCGCTCGTAGAGATGGGTAATACACCTTGACTCCTTGTCCTCTTCAGTCCGCCCTTCCCACCTGAAACGGGCGATCCATCCTCAGATGCAGCCTGGGTAGTAATAACCGGTACATTCTTCTCCTCTGGGCTAGGTGGTTTAGAAGTCGATTGTTCGAAAGATGATCTCCTAGATGTAGTCCCCTTCCTACCCCCGAGAGTATTATTGGTAGTCTTCCTATTAGATTTCCTCTTGGCAATAGCATTAGCCCTAGCCAAAGCCGCATTCTCCTTCTTCATCTTCACTTTCTCCTCTTCCAACCTCTTGGCCCGCTCTATCTCCCTAGGCGAGGGGACGTTGGATCGCGTGTTGGATAAATCGCTGAGGCGCGAGTATGGATGGTGGTTCAAGGTTGAGATAGTGGGTACAGGAGTAGATTTCTTAGATCGTTTGCGCGATGGCGAATGATGGTGGGACTGGTCCTCCAGCATGATAGAGGGGGGCGTGGTGGTGGAGCATCTGTCGACGATGGGTCGGAGTAATGGTGTGAGCGAGGCGAGTTTGTCTGAGGTCGGTACGATGAATACTGGACCTTTACGTCTTTTGGAGGTTGTGGAGATTGGAGCTGAGGATGAGGATGCGGTAGATGTGGATGTAGTAGATTCCGCGGTGTTGGGTGGAGGAGCGGGTTTGCTCTTGTGAGCGGATTTATCGATGGTAATGTATGGTGAGGAGATGCGATGGTTGGTAGCAATCTTTCGCTTTGATAATGTGCGTGCGGAAGGTTTGGTAGAGGATGATGAAGGGGGGAAATGGAAGGTGATGGCGATGGGTTGCGACATGATGGGCGAGTTGGTTCGCTCAGTAACTGAGGGCGGATGGCGATTAAATTTTTCTGTTAGGTCTTGTGCTTCTGCTATAACGAGTGAGAGGATATGGAAGAGGTGTGCTCACCTTATGCTGGTGTACCAATGCCTGTAGGGTACTGCGATGTGTATAGCTCACCCTTTAATCTTCTGAAAAGATGTTTATCGGCAAGTCTAAGAAGGGTGGTGTAGTCGTTTCACAAGGACAAAAAACGAAAACAACGGTAGGGGTGGTTCGAAAGGTATGTGCTGTTTTTTGTGTAGTAATTCTCTGCAAGGTGCGAAATGGCAACAAAGAACAAAGAGATGATGTTGGGTCTGGAATGTGTAGATGAATCAAGAGGGGAGATGGAATAGAGATAAAGTAATGTCACTGGAATGTCAAATGAATATTTGCCTGTATGCAGAGTGAGTGGATCATCCTGCATACTGCAATTCAAGTGGTTTATCGGTAATGCATCCGGTATAATCCATAACCACGCTAAGCAAAAAAAATACTGATCCATCAGCCGGTGACCTCACCCTGCATGCACGCGTTGTACTCGTATTACAATTATTTTGTAATTGATTTTACCTTTTAATCCCAATTTTATAATTATAGTTGAACGGCCGTGTTACCTTTCGGATGGATGAGATGACTATCCTCCACTTTGACTGTTAACGGATTTGCTCGGTCTGGTTTTACAGAGAAGATCGGATTTACGTAAAATCATACTCTGAAACACCCCTTGCATCTCTTCCCACTTTTACAGCTCCGCCCGAAAGAAAACGTTTCGATATCCCATCTGTGATGCATCGTAGGTCAGTTATAAGATTTCTTCAATTGAGGAGATGGCATTGACTCGCTCGCTCGTGATAATCCCAATGATGACGAGGTGGTATCCCAAACGAACAACACAGATCAAATCAAATTCCATTTGTCTCATATCATATCCAAAATCTAGATCTCCATACCCCGATCGGAGTAAATGAAAAATGAATCAATCAATCAACCATTTTCCGATCATCCCTTCCATCAGCTGGGCGCGCTCTTCGACATGTCTACTCCGTACCATCTAAGGTATTGCCATGTCCCTTCTGCATACAGTCAATCTCGCTATGCATGTCAGATATATCGTACATCCAGAGAACTAAAGTGTATTGAGACTAATCCTCCTATCATAATCCTTCCATTCAACTGGCAGTATTCTGGTACAGAACGCACGAGGCACCGCCACTTTATACTTATAATTACCCAATCCGCTTATTCGGCGTCCTTCCTCTTCTCTTGTCCCTCCTGCTCTGCTGTCGCATTCCACATTCAGGGTAATTATCTTTTTTCGCCAGAAGGTTGGTTGGTCTCGGGCTTGAACTGCAGTTACGTATACGTTATTTTTTACCACGAGGGAAGGCGTAAACCCTCTAGTGCAGAGGGGACATGGATTAGTCAGGTCAGGTGCAGACTCATCCGTCGGCGGTTATGATCCGAAATATTGGAAAAGGGGCTTTCCCTCCAGCTGAAGGATGGATTGATCGAGGATCGTCGTCGTAGTTGTGGTTGTACATGCATGAAGGTCACTCGTATCGTTGTTCTCATTGATCCAGACTCAAGACTCAAGTGTGATGAGACGGAGCTGAAACGACATACCAAAGGACTGGCGGAGCAATCAATTCAGATACAGATACAGATACATTCCGAAACATCACCCATACCTATACCCAAGATCACTCGCACGCCGTTCCCTCCTTTGCTTATCAAAATCATTTGGTATCATCTCGACTCTCCGCGATACTACCCACTGTCAGTTGGAGGAGTATTAGATACCTCAGCCAAGAAATCTGTCACCCGAAGATCAGCTCGATTCAATTGAAGTTACTCCAGCCAAGACAAAGACCACTTGGTACCCAAGATTCGAGACACCCGTTCTCCCGCTCAGTATATTCACAAGGCATCGAACATAACTGTGTGCTCGCCATTCCATTCTTTGCGACCATCATTCCTCGATACTCCCACGACGATACCTAATGCCAACTATCCCGTGATACGACGCAGACAACAACAATATCAACGTGATCGTTCCCAGTCAAACCAATCGCCGGACCGAGCAGACCCCAAAAGTCGAACAAAGTTCCCATCAACGCCTTTCCTTCGCCGCACCGCATCGCACAACCTTTTAGTGCACACACGACACACAGACTTCAACACCGAGTCACCATTACCATACCACAGCATTACTTCATCATCTTAGTCTTAGTCTTGCTCTCACGGCCAAACGTTCTTCACGACTTCTCATGAACCCCTTGTTACTATTCGGCCTTCCATAGCATATCAAAGGAAAGATACTTGGTATAGAACAGTACGAGTAACACATAGCACAGGATATCCAGAAGCAGGGTCAACTAGGATTAGGTCATACACCTTGATATTGGGATTAGAAAGTAGACGAGGCGAGAAAGGAGAAATCCCAATTCCAACTCCGACTGATCACTCATCTTTCTATCTCCCACTATACGAGTCAACCTCATACAATACCACTCAACCGTGACGAACCAAAACCACAATGTCCGCCACAGCCATCCGAATGTCCTCTCACGCCCCTTCCCCCTCATACGTCCCGAGAAGTAGTATCCCAACCACCTCCCGACCGAACTCACCTGCACTGCCTCCCAAACCCCCAAACTCATTTCATCACGGGCATGGTCGATCTTCTTCTACCTCCAGGCTCGATTCACACGCCAAACCCTCGAACTTGTCCCCGGCGTTGGCTCCTACACCCCGGATGGGACCTATGGAGAGGAGTTCGAGCGGGTTGAGGAATGAGGTGAAGGGGGAGATGGGGAGTCAGGCTGCGCAGGCTATATTGAAGGTGAGTGCGGTGCTCCCGTGGATCCGAGTTGCCTCTCATCCAAATTCGAAGTAACACAGAAGGTGACTGATACCTTGTTGATATACTATACATTAGATCCTATCATCCCTCCCCGCCCCACTCCCAGAGACTCTCCCCTCGACATTCCTCCCCACACCCTCTACCTCATCCACCCCCTCACCCCCAGCACGTACATTCACCGAGTACGCCCGATCCTCCATCAAGCGGAACAAACGCAAAAGGCCGACCGACTCGTCTGCGTCAGCTTCTTCCGACTCTTCCGATGGACCGACCTCAGGTATAGGCCTGGGTTTGGGATTATCCATGTCTCCTAATGATCCTGCTGCTCGAAAGAAGCTCAAGACCGAGGGCAAGAACCCAGGTTTGGATGGACGGATTTCCCTTACTGGTACGGCTATGACTCCGATTATGTCTGGTTCGAGCCCTGCGCTGCAGAGTAAGAAATTGGGCGGCAGTGCGTTGAGGAATGAGGTTGGTGAGAGTCAGGAGCAGGGAAAGGAGAGTTGGTCGAGGGATAAATGGAGGAAGATGGCTCAGGTGTGAGTTTGGTCTTTTCAACTAGCTTTATACTTCTCTATCGCCTCGACTCCCATAATCACGAAACCAGGGCTGATCTTTCCCACCTGCGTAGATACCGAGACAGAGCGCTCCTCCTCAAACGACACGGAGACGCCTATCAACGCTCCGCATCCGCTCATCCGCAATTCACCTCGATACTACCCCACGACCCGCTCAAGGGATTATTGTGCCACACCGACGCTGCGCTGCTCTGGCTCTACTCGTACTTCTGCGACGAGCAGGGTGGTGGTCGAGTGAGGTCTACACCTTATAACGAGTCAGCGAATCTGAGGGATTTCGTGCGTAGGAGCTGGGAGAGCGAGATGAGGAAGGCTCCCGAGGAGGAGACGGGGAGGAGGGAGATGGCTCAGGCTATGGTTGGGTTGATGTAAGTCTCCCTTCTTGAAATTGCTCCAGGTACATGGCGAAAATGATGGAACGGGAAGCTGATTCTCTATCAATCGACGATTAGGCACCTGATCGAAGCTGTGGTATGCTACCATCTCACTTCGGAACAACTTGCCCACCTGCACAAACGGGGTAAAGAACTGGCCTCGTCCAATGGGACACCCACCAAATCACCCCGATCAACTACCAGCGGCTCACCCCCCGGATCAGCCAGTGTGAATGGTCCCCCATCTTCACAGCCCCATCCCTCACCTGCGGGGGGAAGCGGATCATCATCTTCCTCGCCCGAATCCACCTACGTGTCTTACTCCCTCCCTCCGGACTTGTTACCCCTCATATCAACTAGTACCTCCTCGTCCTCCCGTGCACAACAGCACCTCTTAACTTCTCGACATCACCTTTCCTTGAAATTGCTGCGAACATGGTTCCCCACTACTTTCAACTTCGCTATAAACTCTGAGTTAAACGATGAGGCGTTACCTGTTCCGGGGGATAATTTGGGATCGGCAAGAAGGATAGATATAGATGATCATCCAGAAAAGTTCGCGTGGCCTATCGAATTGGGGATGCATAATCCCGTGGCGCACACGGTTGCCTTTGGGAGGTGTTTGGTAGAGGAGATGGCGGGGTTTCTGGGCAAGGAGTGGGTGAGGGTGTTGGAGTGAGGTTTGTAGGGTCACTCTGTGCATTCGAGGTGAACATTCCATATCCTCTGTTGGAGATATATTTTTTAATGTTTTTTTTAAAAACAATCGTGTCGCTCTCAACCTATCTGTTATATTATTGTCTTATAATTGTTGACACCTAGACTGAGCTTGTACTTTGGGACTTTTGTGTGTTTTTTGTAATTCTTGTAGAGAGTGTACCTAGTAGATGTCATTGATGGTAGATTTATGAATATCAGTGTGAGCGATCAAGATGGACGGAACAGCTTGTATCTATCGTGCTTACAAGGTTCTCGCTTCTGACAATCTCGCCTCTGAAGACGTGAATTGGGTGAAGACGGATATGCGGGATGAACATTGAACATTACCTGTAAGCAGGGTAACTAAGATGATGACGAAAGTTAGACGCGTTGATTCGTTGATCCGATCGGATAAAAAGTTGAGAACATGTTCAAGATCGAATTGATCGTTATATCAACCATCTACCATATAGATCAGTCATAGACATTTGTACATAAGCATAGGAATAGGACATAGACATAGACACTCCTGTATACCTCCGATTGACACCACATAACGGACACAAGGGGTCGAGGACATTCATCTGTTGTACATCGACCGTCACATCTACGACCTCATCTCCTCAAAATACTCATCCCATGGTCCGAATATCCATCCCCACCCTACCCAAAGCCCCTCTCCTCCCACCCTCAGGCCTGTCCATCCTCCCCCTTCCCCAGGCAGCATCGTACCTCGCCCAGTTCCTTGAAAATGGGAAGGGAAATACTGTGATGCTTACCGGAGCAGGGGTCAGCGTGGATAGTGGGATAAGAGCGTATAGGGGGGAGAAGGGGACTTATAGTAATCCGAATTACAAGTGAGTGAGTCGGGTAAGGGCTTACTCGGTGGGGTTTATATGCATTCGAAAAGGAGAAATGGCTGAAGAGGCAAGCGTACTGTACTGATCGTCTGAACATCATATAGACCGATCTTGTATCATGAGTTGGTGGAGGATAGTGATCGGGGGGACATGTTCAGGTGAGATTTACCTCTGGGTTTGAATATTGATATACGAGCTGATGAGTACTTAGGCGACGATGTAAGCGGTCTTCTTTCGAATTGGACACACGATGATAAGTAAAGCTGATGTTGTACATTCAGACTGGGCTAGATCTTTCCTCGGTGTGAGTCGCCTTCGAACATCTTGTTTCCCCATGCATAGCTAATAGCAAGTATAGTACCCACCCGTCCGAGATGCTCAGCCGAATCCTACGCATATATACATCGCAGCATTACAGCATCTAGGTCTAGCACCGAAATTGATAACGCAGAATGTGAGTTCATCGTCGTTTCTCGTATCCCCTCTGGTGGTCCATGACCAAACATCAGATCACACCGATATGGATGGTCGCTGACGCCAACCCTGCAGGTAGACAACCTCCATCGCAAAGCCTCTTCCCTCCTCTCACCCACATACGACAAATCATCGATCCTAGAGCTACACGGTACACTAGCAAAGGTGCATTGCCTGAAACATCGTCATGAGCAAACTCGAGATGTGTATCAGGATGAGATATCCCGGATGAATCCCATATGGGACCAGGAGGCGAAAGAGGCGGAACGGACGGGAAGGTGAGTTATCCCTTTCATGGTTGAGGGAGCTTGACTGATTCAAAGGACAGACGCCCCCGGACAAACCCCGATGGTGATGTGGAATTACACGGGGTAGATTATAGATCGTTCAGTGTACCCCCTTGTAGGGTTTGTGAGAGAGAGAAAGTAAAGTCTTCGATGGTGAGTTGTCCTCCCTCTCTCTTCTATAAAACAGCGCAATGGCTAATGCCCTAAATAGGTAAAACCAAACGTCGTGTTCTTCGTAAGTCCAAGCTCTTTAAACCTCACTTATGAGTATGTCCGCTGATCGCGTGCTTTAGGGAGAGACGATAACCCCAGCAGTTCGAGACGAGTCGTAAGTCCCCTTCGACATATATCAACATCATTTACTGACCCAAATCCAGACTCCACCTCATATCATCCTCCTCATCCCTCTTGATCCTCGGTACATCCCTAGCGACCTACTCAGCCTTCCGACTAGTGAAGCTAGCTGTGGAACATAAAAAACCCGTTCTGATGATTACCACTGGTCCCACGCGGGCAGACCCGTTCATGGGTAAAAGGTTGGATAAGATGGATAGAGTTGCGGGGGACGTGCTGGGGAAGTATTTGGATGAAGCTGTCAAGTGAGTACTCATTCATGACTTATGTAAGGGTTGATAGAGATCCTCGGGAGCTGATATGTAGGGGTGATCTTCGCAGAACAAGTACGGGCAAGGAGGTAGAGGATGTTAAGCGGTATTTGCATACTGGCGTTGTGAAGAGACCGCCCGAAGTGGAAGGACCAAGGGCGGAGGGATAGTAGGCAAGGACACTGCTTGAATACTAAGTACATGTACATGCGGATTGGTATCAGCAACGTAAATGCAGGAGGTCCATGGACGGGGAGATCATTCCGTCAGATTCACGCCCAGCTTCTTTTAAGATGTCCTGTATACACCTATATGCATGGAATCGATCATCACTTCATTTATCTCTCCTGATTTTCCGAGCGACGGTAAAGTGTACAGTACGTGTTTTCCATTAAACTCATCTTGTATGTGCAGTATTTTGATCCTGTATATAATCATATTAAATTTTCTATTCACGCAGCTTGATATCTGTCTATACCTGGAAGCGGATTTTATCTCATTGGACATGGATTAAAGAATCGAAACCCTATTGAGAGGTATAACCACAACCTAACGATTCGAGTCTATCACAGAATTCTTGAACAGGATCGTCAGATTCTTGAGGTCTACCATGTGGTCAAGCATGTCCTTCTTGAGTGTCCACATGCCAAGCAAACTCTTTCAAGGTTGACTCGACGTCTTGAAAGGGAGACGAGTAGCTCCTGTTGAGCCATCTGTACATGGCATTGCACCATTAAGTCAGTCAACACAATCTCATCTCACCGAATAATGAGTGAAAACTTACACAGAGTACTCTCCAGCTCTAGTAGCGTCCATATCTTTCAGAACGATCGACAACGGTTTGATCAAGTCGTCGCCATGAAAGAGGAATCCCCTGTATAGACATAATGATATCATTAGCTCAAACTCAGTGGTAATAAGTATGCTTATTCGGAGACACGCGTAGACTTACGACTTGATACCGTATACTCTGAAGCTACGATCCTCTCCTACAATTGGTCGAATGGTAAACCATCTTTCAGCCAAGAGCTTTTGCTGAGCGGGTGAATCTTCCTTTAAGCAAGTCGGGAGATACTTTGTGAAAAGGTTCATCCAGTCCTTATGATTCATACCCAATCTACCTTTCTTCCCTACTTGATGACATAACCATTCACACCATTTGATGGCTACTTCGGCTCGAGCGGATTGTTCAGGAGTGTAGTACTCCTCCATGTACTTTCGGTTGATGTGAACATCTGCAAAGACAGTCGGCTCGTTGATCGGGATTGAGGGAGAGGGAGGCGAATCTTCTCGGAAGCGAAGAAGGGATTCGATGATCTTGATTCTGGCTTTATCAGGGTTCATGGGTGTTTCGCTTGGTAAGGTGATGATCACGGGCAGGAGCAACGTTTTGGTGTCGTGATCACCGGTAGGATAAAGAGTGACGCTTGGGCAGAAGAGAGATTTGGGATCTCGGTATGTATTCGAGGGATCTGATTGGAATTCTGTCACTCCCAAAAGTACTGAATCGACCTCTTGAGGGAAGTCGTGGGACACAAGTTGAGAGGCGAGGTCCCTTGCCCATTTCAAATGAGGGTACTTGGATTTGGGGATGCTTGTGGGGTAAAGGATGAGTAATGCGTTCACGCAAGTCGGGATGTAGGTTATCCAATGATCGATGGCTTTCTCGGTGAGAAGACCGTTAGGTATCGTGATGGTTTTGACTTTAAGAGCCTTCTTGTCGTTAACGTAGACACGACGGTAGAAGACTTTCAGAACGTAGCTGTCTTGATATCGATCTTGACCAGGGTGCTGGATAGAAAAATCCTTGTCGAATTCCTTGGTGCCGGTGTATGCGGAGAGGAACTTGGTGGGATTGAGGTATGGTCGACCTTTCAGATCTAACTTCCCCTCTAAAGCATCCGACCCACCGCATACCTCTAACAATCTTCTTCTTTCGTCGGACTGTTCGTCGGCGAAGAAGGTATGAACCTGTTCCACCTGGACACTTGACATCTGACGCTCCCATGATTGAAGTTCCGTCACTTCACCTAACCTGAAGCTTCGGACGACAGAAGGGGCAGTGGCGTTGTTGACTGAGCCTGCAGATGATTGGTGCTGTCGTGATTCAGAAGTAGCATTCTCGGTAGTGTCAGACATGATGAAGCTGGATGAGGTTAAGAGGGTCTCAGTGGAGACGTAGTGGTGACGATGGCGTGAGGGTACGGGGGCGGCTCGATGCGAGAACAAAGCTGTAGTCGACGGAACGGAAAAGGATAACGGATGCTTATATGAAAGTAAAGCAAGAGGGATGATGAAGCAATTTGCAATTTTGAAGACACATGCATCAGATATTTGTACATATATGTGTACATGCTATTTCACTTCTTGATCATCTCAGCTCAACTTCAGGATATGGCCAATTTTGATCGATCCATCAATTAATCAATCAACTCCATCAATCAATCACCATCACCACCATTTCGTACCTCTCCGTGTCTCACCACCATCCATCATCATCCGTCTCTCCATCAGCACATCAGATTCACACATCCGCATACCTACACACACACCCGCAGTGACCTCCTCTCCGCTTCAACGAAAGGAAGCTTAAACTTAAAGGGGGGTAAAGTTCTCTGTAAAGGACCTGAGCAGTGCACTGACCGTTGAGTATCGGTTGCTCGATAACAACAAGTAGAAAACACATATGAATTTGAAACGCCATGCCATGCATCCTCCCTCTCCCAGTGACGAAAGTCGTCACAGCTCGTGCAATTTGATTCAGGAAAATTATTACGTAACTCAACCGAAATTCGATGAATGTGGTTTTCATGCATTCAAGAGATCTCACTCTCGCTTTACACGCTACCATCCTTCAGAAGACGCTGTTAGTTATGCTATGAATCCACCAAATAAACAGTTGGCTTTCAGTATAGCCTGGCTCATCGAAAAATGCCAAGTTCTGGTCTCTCTCCTTATGCCGAAATTCGTCACAACCTCTTATCCAGTCTTTCCACTGACTATACCTGAGTTGGATTTCCCATTTCCCTAACAGCGGTTTTAAGGAAGTAGGCTCCTTCTCCTCCTATGCCCAAAGTCGTCACAGGGGAATATTCGACGTCCGTCTTGTTCATTCTTGACATACGTAGTACTTCTTCTTTGAAGCATATTGAACGTTCCTTCACCCTCGTAGCTGTCGAGCCCTTTTGCTCACCGAGAAAGGCACAAGAAGAAAATCTCCTTCCCCTTCCTCCAATGACGCAAGTCGTAACAGATGCGATATCGTAATTTATGCTGTACACAATCTCGTATGAATCTCATGTTCTGGCAAGCCGTCGGCGATTTCGCCCCCTCTTCCTTCTATGCCGAAATTCGTCACAATGCTGCAATTAAGGTCACTTAGTACCTTTCGATGCTAATTTGAGTACATATTCCAAACCGCTAAATCCTGAATATCATCCCTTCTCTTCCTCTGACGGCAGTCGCCACAAACATCAATGCTTTGATCAATAGTTCAGCTTTCCATCCAACGCTGAAGAAAGAGCTCACCACGCCGAGGCATTCTGTACCATTCCTCCCTTTCCTTCCTCTGACCACAGTCGTCAGAACCGTTCCTATCAAGGATTCTCTCTTCCATCTCCACCGATGATAATACATCGCCTAGCCCCTTTCCATCCTATGACGAAAGTCATCATAGTATCATCTTCACTGTACACAGGGGCTATCCTGAGTAGATGCCCAGCTTGGGAGGGACAAGGGGACCTGTAATGTCCCCCTCCTCTCTTAGGACCAAAGTCGTCATAGTGCTCTTCGGTGAAGGCATACGATCCTAACTGCGGTACACCTCATGGACCTTAGGCGTCTCTCTCCTCTTGAAACGAAATCTTTGACTATCATAATCACTTATGACATCGTATACAATACCAGCTGCCAGGTTGACCTCTCCGTCTTAGACGATATACATGGCAACAGCGGATACCGTAAGGTGGATTTTGCTGCGAGATGAGCTTCAATCTTGTGGTTATGGGAGCAGCCACACAAGCTTCATGTTGACATGTGATAATACATGTTGTTCGCCTATGAGCGACAGTACGAGCATGTTCGTACCCGATCCAGCGGGATGAAGATTGTGACTTAAGACGTGTATCGTCCATCTGCGCAAGTGCTCTTGTGATTCCATTGTACGGGAACCTGTTCGCTCGCTGATTAGCCCTGCGTTCTATCTGCATACTAGGATGCACCGTGGGCCTTTGCATATACTGATTTATACAGGGTGGCAGTGGCGCTCGGCGATGTCCGCCACCTTAAAACCTTATTCACCATATATAGGGGCGGGGGTATTTTTCTTGACATAACATCGTTGAATGGCCACGACTTCCACGCATAGCGAAACTCTGAGCTGACAGCGACAGAACGTGGGCTACGGGAGTCAGATGAGTCAAAGAATGATGTGACACAGAGCGAATGAAGGGCCGTAACACCTGATCTTTCGCTGTCAGCTATATAGAGAAAAAAATACTCTGCTTTCAAGAAAGAACGCCCTGTTAGCACAGCTGGTAGTGCGTCAGACTTCTAACATCATTCTGTTGTCATCTGAAGGTCGCGGGTTCGAGCCCCGCATGGGGTTTAATTTTTTCCCATGTCGATCAACGTCCGGGCATTTCTTGCCTCTTTCCTTGTCTTTTTGCGTCCCGTGTTAAGACTGCCACGTGTGAATGGTCCTAAAACATGCTTATGGTAGTCGCAGATCTCGCCAAACATCCTTATCGGACCATACGACTGATGCCCGTTTGTGTACGGACGTCGGAAAAGCATCTTGTTGGACTTGTCTTATGGACCGGTCATATCTACTTTGTGTGTGAGGTCCGATCGCTGCCGACCGTGACCTGTAACTAGATTGTTCCTTTTGGACTGGCTGTCAAGCAAGACTGGCATCTAAACTATAACATATCACGAGCTGAGCGACCGAGGCCCCCTTCCTGAGGCAAATAAATGGTCATGGACAGGATACCCGCTCATGTCGAATCTCGTCAACACCTCACCCCGTAGCGACTGCCAGATCTACATGCGATTTAGTTCCCGGACCTGAACACGACCGCGATCTACATCTGATGCATCCAAATCAATGTATTGCGGTGGAAAAGGGGTCGAATACAGGCCTCGTAGGCAGCGTTCTTGCCCAGAGATTGGTGTCATGATGTGATTCTCTCAAGATCTAGATTGTGCCGTCATCTAGCAAATCTGTCATTATCGGCTCGGTCTTGCAGACGATGCGGGCTGCATCATGTCGCCCGAATGATCTATAGCGTGATACTCATTACGACTTTCGCGGGAGTGAAAGCAGCGAGGGTGGGTGTCCGTCCCAATCGAAATAGAAATCGGTCAGTCTCGTATTTTTACAATGGTGCGGGTTTACGTAAGCAGACCAAAATTTTACATCGTGCTGCACCTTCTCGATTCTCTAGGTATTTTCATACATTCTCTTACATCCATACACAACCAAAGCTATGCGACATATGAATTGGACATGATGGAAAGCTTCTGTCATATTACATCGGAGAGTATCCAAGACTTCAGGTGGTACTGGATCGGTTTTGCCGCCAATACAGTTTCATGTCTGTAGAGTGGCATTTTTGCCTGTCGACTATGACAGGCGCTTCGGAATTACGTTACATTATATGAGTTGACTACATCATTAGGATTGTTAGGCAGCGTTGCACAGAGAAGGTAGAGACCATCGGAGACACTGTAATGGATAGGAAAGCATACTCGATAAGGCGCGATGTTCATCAATGGAGCTGACATGTCGCACCGCTCTGAGTATCTCGCGCTCAGATTGGCGTTTATCGGTATCGTTGCATAGGCCGCTTTCTTCTTCCTGCTTGGTCTCAAGTCATGTTCAGCATCAAGACACATGATCAGAGACACCTGAGTCCTGATCAGGCGGAAAAACGCGGCTCATAAACGTTGCATACGGTTAATTGAGGCCAACAAGGTGTCGATTAGGGTTTTACGACACATCGTCAAACGATGGTCCATCAATGCTCTCGAAAGGCCTCTGCGAGCTGGGGGAGGTGGTTAATGAGTGGGGAGGGGATACTAGAGGACCGTCCAGATGCAAAAGAGAGCTGACTTGGCCCTTCAAAGCGAGTGCGAAGCGAGGAAAGTTGGGTAAAAATAGAGCAACTTTGAAAAAACTAAACCCAATGCGGGGATCGAACCCGCGACCTTCAGATCTTGTTCGCGAAAGGCTTTAGAAGTCTGACGCACTACCGCTATGCTAACCGGGCTAAAAACGGTCAAATTGGACTGAAAAATCGAAAGTTGACAAGGATATGTACTCTATAAAGTTCTGACCGATTTTTCCACCGACTTCTTCATCGTATCTTCCATAATTTGGACTGGAATGCTTACCAGGACCATGTAAGCTTTTGCAGCTATGTCAGAGAGCATATTTCCGAGAGTTTTGGGACTTAGAAGAGTCTTAGACGAGGTGCAATGGGCGATATATGCGATTTACCTGTCTGTGAAGTTCTGCCACTCTCCCTGTCTGGACGATTGCTTCCTTGCCGCTGTTAGCGCTTCCTGTACTACATCAAACATCTTCCCTTCTGAAACCCCGCTCTGGAAGAGGTCAGAGGTGTCCGGGACCTGTAGAATTAAGGTCAAAGAGTTCTTACGTCGGATCCTCTGATTCCACCAACGGCTGCCACTATGTCGTCAGTTCTCATTCTGAAGAGGGTATCTCCTCATGCTTACAATGCTTCCCAGTATCATGTAGAGTCATATAATCACATCGGATTAGGTCAATCGCAGCAAATAAGTTGTGTACGTGGTATGAACGAGGTGTACGTATGTATGATACCTGGATCTGCGATTTGAATGAAAATGCCACTTCCGCCACTACGTCTACAAGGTAAGACTGTATCTTTTTAGGTTCATGCTCTGCCGGTTCATCGTGGCATATCTAGCTCTTATGGTAGGTGATCATGAAGCATGGGAATTGATGCATTCTTATGGTCTATAGGGATATGTGCAAATTATCAGGTATCAATCGTTTATGAGGTTACACTAATTTCTCTTTCTAAGGGTTCTAGTCGCAAGTTCTTCAACCATGATAAGTCGAAGATCAGCTACCTCGGCACCATGGTATCTCCAGTCTTGGGCGATATGGTAAGGCGGTACTCCTTCCGCGAGCTCGAAGAGACCTTGACATATGTATACTCCAGAATGACATGTCTCGGTCACCGGAGCATTCTGCGCGGATGGATCAGATGCATCAGCTATCCATAGCAGCTGTGAATTCACATAGCGTTCCACTCACCCTAATCTCATACGTCTTCCAATCATCAAGACAGAAGGTCCCTGCTCTTTTCTCAAGCTTCCATACCACCTCTGCCGATCGGACAGCGATCTGCACGTGGACGATCAGCACCTATCGAGTAATGTTAGGAGGGAAATGAAATGAGGAGAAGAAACTCGAAACTCGCCGTGCAGTATTTATTCGCTTGCTCGAAATTGCTATGAGCGGGATCATAGTAGAATACCAATCTATCTTGAGGGTATACCGCGACACAGGCCCAATGATCTTGCTCGCCATCGATAAGAAAAGGCCATAACCACACTTTGAATTCGTATAGACTTTTTGCCTATTTGAGAAAGCTAGTGTCAGCTTGATACGTTCAGGCTACTAAAAGTCGAGCTGGGACCTACCAATTTTCCCAAACGTCGTCGTGTCTCCTCTTCTCCGAGGAGCACACATTTCTCGAGAAATTTGGTTCCCAATGATAATGCAGATTCCCGGTTCAGAGTGACGATAAGGTCCATGTAATGCTCGACGACTCCTGCTTTTACCGGGGTATATCCATTGAGCGATTTAGCATCTTCGAAGAGCTGCTCGATTACGGTTCTTCCTGTTTTTGAAGGGTCAATGGAATGGGTCTGTCAGATGGAGCTACTACTTCCAGAAGAGTTTCGGGTAGGTTGACGAGGATCTGTAAAGTGCTGTCAATCAACGATGATCAGTCCAAAATCCATACCAATGGCAATGACAGTCGACTTACATTCGCTCTACTGCCGCTGTGGCCTCGTGAAGACATTCTGAATGGCATTGTCTCCTAGATTGACTCGTCGGGAAGGTAGGAAGAAATGATCTACGTGGGATCTACGCGGTCTAAGCTAGTGTTGTGGGGTGCGAGCGGTTGGACAGGAGATATGATGCCAGTTCAACACCAAACGGAAAATACAGATACGGGGGTCGCGTGATACAAGACAAACCAAGTTCTATCTTTCAGTTGTCGACAGAACAGCCCATAAAGACCGAGACGATGATAGACTTGGACCAATCAACGTTATCGCGTGTGGCTTTAGCTCATCACGATGCCGTACTACCAGAATGTACTAACTCGCTTATAAGTGATAGCATGCTCGGCTAAGCTCTCTGATCTGTCAGGATTGCTTTATCAGCCAACATAATCCTTTGTCATTGACTCCGAATACAAAAGACGAACTATCATTGAGATCTAACAGGTCGGATCAATTGGAAAAGGGTCAAGAAGGTTTAAGCTTTCATTTGCTTAGTCCGACCCCTTTCCATGCGAGGCTTGCCGCATCAACATCAACGGAATAGATTGATCGAGAGAGTAAATCATCATTCCTTGCAGGAGGATATGCACAAAATCTGACGAGTCTCTTGTCCCATCCGAGCAGAGAACGCTCAGGGACTGGTATAACGCTTTTATCTGTCTCATCCCCTAGCACCATCATGTACTTCCAAGTTTAAAGTGTATTTACTAAAGGAGGGTCTCAAAAATTGACGAAGTATAGATTGATGGTCGTCAAGGTTGATAAACCTCGACGTGTCTGTGCATGGTTATTCAATCACTATCCCTGACTACCTGTCCTCTTATTTCGTACTGTATATCTCTGATAGGATGCAGCATGATCAACGTTTTGACTTCACCACATACATGGATGTGATATACTTAAAATCCTCCTCTGCTCATGGTGAATGATTTCTCATACAAAGTTGAAGGTGCTCCGACTTGATTAATCTGTTTCGCCCCATCCCTTCGCCAGCTTAGATTTCGCAGGATCAAGTGATGTTCCATCCCCGATGTGTCTCGGCTGTTGTTCCGAGCTCTGTAATGAGATCTAGTGGAATAAATCGACGAAAGGAGGGGAACCTGCAACTTACCACTGATCCGTTCGAACTTCTGAAATGAAAGCATCAGGGTCAATGCGTTAGCGGAGGCGGTGGGACTGTATGAGGCTACCAAAACATTCTACTAGGTTGAACTTTGCCCCTCCTTTCGTTTCAAAACAAGATGATTCATGTGAATTTGATGTGGTGATGGATACACGGATCAGGATGGATGGTGGTGAGACACGGGGAGGGCAAGGAGTTGATGATCACAAGATTAAACTCATCAGCCATCGTCTGATGGATTGGTGGATTGAGCTGATTACTGTGCAGATATGCTTCAACTTGAAATTTGGTTCGAATTGGCCTTGACAACGGTAAACAGTCCCCAGGTATATAATCGACAGCAAGAAAACACGACCAAGTTGCATTTCCCTCGCCTTTCTCTCACTACACTCTCTCCATACATTTCATACTTCTCTCAAACAGATCTCGCTTCTTCCTCTCAAACTCCTCTTACTATAACCCAACGTCCTGCCATATACAGACCTCCACGCACACGTCTCTTGACCACTCTTCCGGATTGAACCCTCACCCTTTCTCCTCAACAACCAATACATCGAATTACGCTGCATCACCATGTCCAACACGTCCAACAACGCCGCGCGTACTGAGACTGCGCTTACTCCAGGAGTACTTCGAGCTCTCGGTTCCGTCACCATCCACAATAGCAACATCACAGATATTCTCTTGGCTTCCGCATATGCGCAATACTATACACAAAAGCGACGACTCGACGCTATTGAGAATAAAGGTCACCTGCACATCTGCAGCCTCGATGAAGTGCGATCCACCGTCGAATCTTGGGTCAATGCGGATGGAGTTGTTATGGATCAAGTCCTCGGTCTTGGTAATTTGATGGAGAAAAGTAGAAAGGCAGGTGAGTATACAGTAAGACTCACTCCATCTAATGGCCTTCCTACCCTGCACTGTTCTCATTACGAGATCTGGTCAGCTGACTTTTGCTTCTCTCTCAGGCTGGGATAACGACCTCATGAGACCGGTAGTGGTTCAAAAGAACCGAGTCTACGTCGATGCCGAAACCAATCGAACTTACCTCTTCCATCATAAGAATATCCTACCCGCCATTGGAATCATCAGTACCTTGAGTCCTGCAGGTTGTCTGGCTTCAACCATCCTTTCAATGGAAGGTAAGTTCGTCCAAGCTACTCATACACATGAGCTGACGTGGTGTCTGAATTTCCCACTTCAGCCTTGCGATTAACACAGACTCGTTACGATGATGTGTTCGCCACCAACCCAACGGAAGAGGGTAAAGCCATTCAAGCGGCTATGAAGCGAATTCAAGACGAGATCAACGAGATCTACGAAATCGAATGTGACATTCCTCACAACATCTCAGAGCTCGCTAAAGTCGATCCGAAAGAGCTCAAAGCTCCTCTCGATAAGCTTACCGAACGACTCGATTCCCTCATCTACTCGAACCAAGCTGGATCTTCTTAGACGATCCTCTCCGCTCCTCTCCTTCTGTGCATAAACACAAATTTAAATCGATTGACTTGCTTAAGACTTCTCTTACAACAACACCATCATGTGGATACATACACCATCAAAAAAACAACATGATCAACTATGGTAGGAGCGATAACATGGAGAAAGTATTGGGAAAAGGTGTAGATAGATAATGTGTGGAAGTTGACTGATTTATAGGATCGGTTTGTGGTATAATCCAATAACATCTCATCACCATCTGCCAACGTGAACAACGATCGTCATTCATATGAATATACAAATATGCATCATCTTGTCCATACATCCCATTCAATGCTAATTACTACATATACCTGATGAGTAACCTTAGAGGAGTGAGCAGACTTCAAATGGAGCTGTGCCGAAGTTCGTCACTGGAGAGGAGGGGGACATCTACCTTGTATTTTGTACTACACGGTGAATGACATTGAGGAATGAGATTTACGTAGGAGATTCCAGCATGTATGCTAATTAGTGAGGAGGACAGAAATGCCTATGACGGGATTCGTCATTAGAGAAGAGAGGGAGTCACCCACATCGCTACTGCAATGAGGAGATCATCATCCACTGCACATTACTTGCATTCAGATATACCCACGGTGTATGTGGGAGTGATATAATACGTAAAATTGTAGATGTGGTAACGCACAGACATTTGAGAGGAATAATCAGCTGTGACGACTTTCGTCATAGAGAGGGGAGGGGATTATATCTTCTTATTTTTTCAATATATAATTAGTTCGAGAGCTTCTCATTACATGTAGACTTGGGTCAAGATTCATTGTCGTCGATAAAGAACATATGGGTACATGAAGAAGACGGCAAAGATCAAAGTGGAATAAGTTGACGCACAGACCATCAGGGTAAATGTCGAGCTGTGACGACTTTCGTCATTGAGGAGAGAGGGGGAGGAAATCCGTGAATGCCATCAATATAGTGTTCGTTGTATTATGGCAAGCAAGAGCGTTCATGCAAGTTCGTTTCCTTCATCGTGATATATTACAAATGGGATATGGGAGGATACAATGTGACTGGACAAGCTGTCAAATCATACCCACATCAGTCCCATTAATACACCCACTGACAAGACTAACCCACCTAAGACCCCCTCGTATCATCCCTCAAATTATATTTCTCCGCAAAAGAATTCCTCAACGTATGAACAACCATCAACCAATCCTCCTCTCCCAGTACTTCCTCGTCGCTCAAACCCTTCTTGATCTTGATAAACTTCATAAGTTGGATCCATCTATTCAGAACCTCCGAGACGACCCTGTATATCTCGTTAGGGAGGAGATCCCTTCGCGCGGAACAGTCCATCCCCAGGAGGAAGATGTAGTTGCATCCTGACAATGTGGGGGTTTCTTTCTTATATAGATCTGTGAGTGTTTTGGGAGAACCCACGAGATGATATGGTGGAGGAGCGATTTTCATACCGCCGAAAAAACCTTTGAGGAAGGATTCGAGCTCTGCAAGGGGGTGCGAGCAATCAACATGAGTTTACCATTGTGTATTTGTGACTTGTTGTAATTAAGAAGGAGATAACTCACCCTTGAACTCTTCATCTCCTGCTTTTAATTGACAGTCCCTCAATTCACCTTTGAGTCTTCGGTATACCGACTAAGCTCACCTCAGCACCACACGGAGGTAGGAAGTGAGCGGACTCACTTTGGTGATCTCGTAGTCCTCCATTGCTGCGCTCATTCTGGGTGATGAAATAACAGTCAACAAGAGTGAGGAATGTGAATTGAGATAGTGAGAGGTATGTGCTCGGGACGAGCTAGGTTCGGTATCGTGGTGATGTCATCAGTAGTGGCAGGTAACGCTTTCCTCTCGACCGGGTGGATGGAATAGCTTCAAGGTCTATGCATCGAAACGCATAGCAGAGGGGAAGTAGGATCATACGGAGTAAGATGGCTGCGTTGACGGCGAGTGATGCATTATGCTCTTGGTATTTGAATGTCTACTGGGAGAGGGAGGATTCATCTACGTTGATTTGGTGTAAAATACTACAAGCTTATTTGTGCCACTCACTTTATCATGGTTCAGAGATATTTCGAGATTTCATTTCGAGATTTCCATCTCATTTCGGCAAAGTCAATCAACGGTTAAAAGGTCTTGTTCTGATTTTTCACCTACAGACCCATACGACCTAGTCCATACATCATACATCCACAAGGCAGCACTAGCAGCGAAGGAGCATCATCAATATTCAGGCCGTCAAGTCAAGAGTATCCCGCAAAGTCGATATTTTCAGCTCCGAAATACGCAAACGATAATATATCTCTTCTCTTCCTTCGAATCTGTGGTATCATTCTTAATCCGAAATGGTATGTTCCCACTTCCTTTTGCTGCTTGTGAATGACATTGCTAAGTCTGAGCTGTTTTAGTCCGCCCCTCGAGTAATCGCCGAGCTGGTAGTAACGGGTATAAGGGTGCTGGGGAAAGCCACGGCTGCAGCTGGCTCCCAGGCGGTAAAGAGTGAGTCCATCTCCTCAAGTAAATCTATCCCATCATCCCTGCAGAGCATCACACATCGTCGCATCTTACAACTTTATAGACGTCGACCAACTCACTGATGCCGATGTATTATGCACAGACTTCAAGCACAAACCCGAAGGTGCCGTCGATTCTGGACCTGGAGGAGCTGGATCGTCGAAAAACAAAATAACGAGTCAGCTGAATATGAGTCTGGACGAGGCGCACCTGATTTTGAATGTGAAGAAGGATGATGCGATGGAGGTGATCCAGAAGGTGTGTGGTATTTCATTTGGCTTGCTAAGGCAATATCTGAAACCTATCAAATATCTTGGTCCATCGAATACTGATCATACCCACTCCCAAACACAGCACTACGACCAGATATTCGCCGCGAACGGTCCACCCACCGTCAAACCCGAAACACATACCACCCCCTCATCCTCAGCAGCCAAGAAATCTTCTCGAACACCCACACACTCGCATTACCTCCAATCTAAAGTATTCAGAGCATTGGAGAGGATAAAAGCTGAACGAGAGGCTGAAGCTCCACCACCACCCTCTGCACCCGAGTCTCCTATGCCTACGATAGAAACTTCCAATCCGATATCGAAGGAGGCTACGAAGAATGTGAAGGAGGGTGAGACGGTTGCGCCACCGCCTCCTCCTGGGTCTGTATAAATTACACGTATAATGCATGCACTGCTCTTGGGATTTCCTATATGTACGAGAACAACTAGATCCATACTTGTTGGCTTGCATGATACCAGCCGTAGCGAGCAATTGCTATGTCCATGACAATAGATGAAGAATGGGCAATTCCTGTCCTAGCAAGTAAATGAGAGGAAGGGGTCAGTGCGTCATAATGGGTTGAACGCGTCTCGTCAATAAATCATCCTCACATCCTCACTCTCAATTTCACCTTCATCTTCAACCCCTTTCATCTTTCACCTTTCATCATACACCTAAACCGCCATGTCCTCCTACTCGCCAGTAGACAAACGCACCTCATCCCCACTATTCGACTTCTCAGCTGCACCAAAAGACAACATCCACAATGACGCAGAAGAATTCCTGGACAACGTAGATTTAGATGCTCCTTCGCCCAACCCTGCCAAAGATCAATCATGGAGAGAATCGTCTTCATCCTCTATCAGCTATCCTTCTTCTTCCATAGCTGGCTCCTCGAGACCTCCTCTGTCGACGAAGTCGAGCGCTGTGAGCAGTACAACGATTAGTACGTTGCTGACTGGTGGGGACGGGCCAACGCCGTTGGTTTTGGGTGTTGCTGTGGTGGATTTCAATCATCTGGTATGTCCCCTCGTTCCTCTGCCTTATACCCCGTCCGATGTATGGAAATAGGAGAATGATAGCTGATATTCCTCAACATGTAGATTGGACCCACAGTGGAATTCTCATACCCCCCTTCATTGCAATTAGCTATCCAGGATGATGAGGACTGGATGAGGTTGTTACCGTTCTTGGCGTTGCCTGACGGAGCGCACTTGGTGAGCTATCTTCGCCGTGGCAGATATATACTTCAGCTGACAGATACGTATGTCTTAGAGCGAAGAGGATTACTCGTATTTCGTGGGTCTCTCCCGTACCACCGTTCTCCGCAAATATCCAAAGGACTAGACTGATGGATCCGATGTGATAGCACTGCACCTACTCACCTTCCGGAGGTCAAGTACCTACGGACGTACCTTCGAATCAGACGTTGTTCGGAATATCGTAAGTGACACTTCCGCCCGCACCAACCGCACACTAGTGTAGTAATTCACCAAGACTTGTGCTGATGCCATCGTTGCAGGTGTAATCGACAACTGGCATCTTCAGAGCTGACCCGACGTCCGAGTGACGTGACGAGGAGTATGGTGCAGAAAGCTGTGGTGGTGATTGCTAGTCAACCTGTATTTGTGAGTTATGACACCCTCTCTAATGACTGGAATGCAGCTTATGATTGTGCGCCACAGGGCCCAATACGGTTCGTCTGAAGTCTTCAATATCTACCTAAAAACAGCTAACGAGACGATGCAGTGATAAACTCGGAGTTGTTACCAGAGCCTACTTCGCCCAACGGTGAGCTATATTTCAAAGTATACTTCAAGGAATCTAGCTCATGTAGTACATTTAGCGACTTCACCCAAACCGAGATATTGGAAGATTTCTATACATCCCTAGAATCAAGCTTGGAAGGGAAGAGCAACGAGGGGGCTATATATATCGGTGAGCTAAGCATCGGCTTGATGTACGTGAACTAGCTAACTGTTCTTTGTAGGTACAAGTCTCAGAGATTTGGTACATAAGTTTAGACATCGGACTCTGACATTGCTCAAGCTGCTAATGCTGCAGAAGAGGGTGAGCTATCCTTTTTCCATGAATGTGAATATGGCTGACATGTGAACTTGATAGGTGATGCTCTACGGCTATCCCGTGGAAAAGCTCTGCACGTATCAATACTCCCTTGTCTCGCTTATACCAGGTCAGCTCTTCCATCACCTATCACCTCGATTTCTTTAGCTGAACCATTTCTCAGGCCTTCTCATGAGTCTGCGAGACTCCGGATCACCCGATCTAGACGCAAAGAAGACGAGGGTGAGGCCGACGTCGTTAAGGACAAGTGATAGATCGAGTTTACTCAGATATATGGGATTGCGTGCGTTCATGTTTAGCTTTCTCCAGTCCAGCTCATCCAATTCGCTGATGATTGATCCCATACATAGCTCTCCAAGTGTTCGGCAAAGATTCATTCTTCCAACCTTACATGCCATTACAGCAGATACACATGCTACAAGCTAAGTCGTGGTTGGTGGGGACGACGAACCAGATTGTAACGCAGCAGAAGGATTGTAAATATGATTTGTTGGTTAATGTAGGTCCGGTCGTCTCTCTCCCCTCTTGCATCGCCTGTCGTCTTGTCACAAGGGGTAGTAGAGGGTCGCTGATAAGCCCGTGGGGATAACTCAGATCGACACAAATACTTTCGAATTTAGCGATCCCAAGATAGAGAGGCTGGTGACGCTTACGCC